>NC_091154.1:18567850-18757850 GCF_040958095.1 Procambarus clarkii
CATTCTGGCGGTGTCCACCCGAAGATGCCACAGCTGCAATGTTCCAGTTGCCAAGCCTCCAGATGGTGTGTACTAGCCGAAGATTTTTCCCGGGAGACCCCCTCCCCGCTCAGCTCGTTGTCGCCGTGTGGGGGCTTAGTGGGCGGCTGTCGGAGTGTGATGCTCCTTGGGACAGTCCTCTGTCCTTTTCTAGCCTTGTGCTCCTGCTGCCGTCCTCTCCAATTCTGCTGGGCATCTTTTCATCTTGTACCTCTCTCAACCAGTTTAAGATAAAAACTAAACACTACCTAATAAATTCCCTGTAACCTACCTCACTCCTCTATTGTCAACCCATGTCTGTAATTTTTTTTTTTTTTTTTTTTTTAATCAACACTGTTTGTCAACCTATTGTATTTGTGCTGCTTTTTCAGTCATGTTCCCCCTTTTTTTTATCTTTATTTGTATTTGTTCTCAACACTTTTTATTCTTTATGCTCAATTAGTATTAAGTTCTAGATATTAATGTTTTTCTTGCCCGAAATGCATTGCGTAATATTGGCTTTAGGCATTGTATGTACTAGCTCTATCTATATATCAATCCATTAATGTAACATCACTTGTATGTATGTATGTACCTTACCTGAATAAACATATTTATTTATTTATATATTTATTTTCCTTTCCCTTCTGTTTCGTTTTTCTCCCCCCTCTTCTCCTATCTGCTTGCCGTTTCCTGCTGACCTTTTGCTCGTTCTGGTTCTTCCCTTGGACTTCTTCTATTTTGACGCCCGGGTGCTGGAGGAGGCTCTTGCACCCGTAGAACTGTAGTACCCGACGTCGAGAGCGAGGGGAACTTTTTATTGTCAATCCCCCTTTCGTCACTGAACCCGATCTCGACGGACTGTCGGTTTCTTAAGGTGGCGTTTGTGGGGCGTATACTCACGACGCACCCCTAGGAGGCCCCGGCAAGATCGGCGATAGCTTCTTGTTGGGTGTCCTGCCTCTAATTGTGGCTCCATGGTGGGTGTGGGGGCACATTCGTGAATGAATTCTTCTTTTCGTAATGATGATAACCCTTGTTTCGGCTGCTTCTGGTGTACCTTTTCAGGCTCGTGGGGTGGGCGACCAAGCCCCCGAGTCGGTCCGTATTGGAAGACCGGGCTCTGTAGCCTCTGCTGCATTGGGCCCCGACCTTGCTCCTCCTTTGGCCTCTCTGACTCCTTCCCCTGGCTCCCCTCCCTCCTCTGTGGTTGGGTCGAGCCCCAAGCCCCCAGTGGTGACTACCTTGTCCCCTGGTGCGGCTCCTTCTCTAGTTGTAATTACTGCGCCTTTTAACCCCTCTCTCTCTGGGGGTTCTCACCGCCGTCCTCGTCACGGCCGCCCTCGCTCGATTCCTTCCAGTTCTGCTACCTATCAAGCCTTGTTTGGTCCCGCTTCGTGGGCCAAATATTTTGATCTCCCTCTTGATTCTGCGCCTCCTGACGATTTCTCCCTCCATCTACATCTCGTTGATTCCGTGGATGCCTCCATTACTTTCAACCCCACTCGTCTCGGTACACGTGTCGTTGCTGCTCCTTCTCAGGATGCTACTTCCCGCTTGGCTGCCTTATCCTACCTTGGCGAGCCCCCTGTTCGGGTCTCGAAGAACGCTCAGTTGAATGCCAGTGTTGGCACTATTTTGCTCCCGCCCCACGTTGCGACCGGTGTTCGGGACCTGCGCGACTGCCACGACGATATTCGACATATCCTTGCTGCCCAGGGCCATTCTATTCTCCAGGTGGACACGTTTACTCATCCCCCTCGTGGTAGTCGCCGTCAACCCCTCCGGGTTGTGAAGATTACCTTTGATGGTAGGACCCTTCCACCCTCTGTCATTCTTGCTGGTGCCAGGTGCTCTGTCCAGGAGTACATTCCTTCTCCTCGGCTCTGCAACAAGTGCTGGAGGTTTGGGCATGGTGCCCTCCGCTGTTCCGGGACTGTCTCTCTCTGTCCTTTCCCAGCAAACAATTTTAGGTTGCCACAACATATCTGGAAAGTATTTGAAAGTATTGGAAACGTTTGTTTTATCGTATCAGATACGATATTGTGTGTGGACTTAAATAGGTTTCCAAAACTTATAACCAAGACTTATGTATCTAACACTAATTTGAGATGTTGTGGCAACTTTACACTCCTAACATGAGTCATTCATAATCCATTCATATACCAATATGAATCTCTTATGAAAGGTTTGAGCCAATAATCTGAACCCTTTTTACAACTTTGTGTGTAAAGTTAAATTTCTTGAAATTAAATTATATTTTATATGATATTATTTTTATTATATTTTATATTATATTATTATTTTCAATTTTAATATTAAAACCAATTGAAGGGTAAAAAAAATCTAATAATTTATATTTCTTTTATTATTTACTAACAATTAAAATTATTTACTAACGGAGAGAAGGGAGGCTGTACGGCGGAGAGTGGCGGCTGTGGCGGACAGTGGCGGCGGTGGCGGATAGTGGCGGCGGGAGGACAGTGGCGGCGGCGGGCGGACAGTGGCGGCGGCGGGCGGACAGTGGCGGCGGTGGCGGATAGTGGCGGCGGGCGGACAGTGGCGGCGGTGGCGGATAGTGGCGGCTGTGGCGGATAGTGGCGGCGGGCGGACCGTGGCGGCTTTGGCGGCGGTGGTGGACAGTGGCGGCGGGCGGACAGTGGCGGCGGCGGGCGGACAGTGGCGGCGGCGGGCGGACAGTGGCGGCGGCGGGCGGACAGTGGTGGCGGCGGGCGGACGGTGGTGGCGGCGGGCGGACAGTGGAGGCAGCGGGTGGACAGTGGTGGCGGTGGCAGACAGTGGTGGCGGTGGCGGACAGTGGTGGCGGTGGCGGACAGTGGCAGCGGGCGGACAGTGGCGGCGGGCGGAAAGTGGCGGCGGTGGCGGACAGTGGCGTCGGGCGGACAGTGGCGGATAGTGGCGGCGGGCGGACAGTGGCGGCGGGCGGACAGTGGCGGCGGTGGCGGATAGTGGCGGCGGGCGGACAGGGCGGCGGCGGGCGGACAGTGGCGGCGGGCGGACAGTGGCGGCGGTGGCGGATAGTGGCGGCGGGCGGACAGTGGCGGCGGGCGGACAGTGGCGGCTGTGGCGGCTTTGGCGGCGGTGGTGGACAGTGGCGGCGGGCGGACAGTGGCGGCGGCGGGCGGACAGTGGCGGCGGCGGGCGGACAGTGGCGGCGGCTGGCGAACAGTGGCGGCGGCGGGCGGACAGTGGCGGCGGCGGGCGGACAGTGGAGGCGGCGGGCGGACAGTGGAGGCGGCGGGCGGACAGTGGTGGCGGCGGGCGGACAGTGGTGGCGGTGGCAGACAGTGGTGGCGGTGGCGGACAGTGACGGCGGTGGCGGACAGTGGCGGCAGTGGCGGACAGTGGCGGCGGTGGCGGACACTGGCGGCTGTGTCTGGCGGTGGTTGCGGGCGGTGGCGGGTGGCGGCGTCTGTGATGAGTAGTGGCGGCTGGCGGTGGTGGGTGGTGGCGGCGGTGGTGGTGGTGGGTGGCGGCGGTGGTGGTGGGTGGTGGTGGCGGCGTTGGCTGGTGGTGGTGGGTGGTGGCGGCGGTGGTGGTGGGTGGTGGTGGCGGCGGCGGCTGGTGGTGGTGGTGGGTGGTGGCGGCGGGTGGTGGGTGGCGGCGGCGGCTGGTGGTGGTGGGTGGTGGCGGCGGGTGGTGGGTGGTGGCGGCTGTGGTGGGTGGTGGTGGGTGGTGGCGGGCGGTGGCGGGCGGCGGCGGCTGTGGTGGGTGGTGACGATCGGCGGTGGGGGGGCTGGTGGCGGCTGGCGGTGGCGGCTTGCGGTGGCGACTGTGGCAACGGGCGGTGACGGCTGATAGCGGGCGGTGGTGGCGGCTGGTGGCAGGTGGTGGTGGCGGCGGCGGTGATGGGTGGTGGCGGCGGCGGTGGTGGTGGGTGGTGGTGGCGGCGGCGGTGATGGGTGGTGGCGGCGGTGGTGGTGGGTGGTGGTGGCGGCGGCGGCTGGTGGTGGTGGGTGGTGGTGGTGGGTGGTGGCGGCGGGTGGCGGTGGTGGGTGGCGGTGGCTGGTGGCGGGTGGCGGCTGGTGGTGGGTGGTGGCGGCGGGTGGTGAGTGGCGGTGGTGGGTGGCGGTGGCTGGTGGCGGGTGGCGGCTGGTGGCGGGTGGTGGCGGGTGGCGGCTGGTGGTGGGTGGCGGCTGGTGGTGGCGGGTGGCGGCTGGTGGTGGGTGGTGGGTGGCGGCTGGTGGTGGGTGGTGGCGGGTGGCGGCTGGTGGTGGGAGGCGGGTGGTGGCGGCGGGTGGTGAATGGCGGTGGTGGGTGGCGGTGGCTGGTGGCGGGTGGCGGCTGGTGGTGGGTGGTGGCGGGTGGCGGCTGGTGGTGGGTGGTGGCGGGTGGCGGCTGGTGGTGGGTGGTGGCGGGTGTCGGCTGGTGGTGGGTGGTGGCGGCGGGTGGCGGTGGTGGGTGGCGGTGGCTGGTGGCGGGTGGCGGGTGGCGGCTGGTGGTGGATGGTGGCGGCGGGTGGTGAGTGGCGGTGGTGGGTGGCGGTGGTTGGTGGCGGGTGGCGGGTGGTGGCGGGTGGCGGCTGGTGGTGGGTGGTGGCGGGTGGCGGCGGGTGGTGGGTGGTGGCGGGTGGCGGCGGGTGGTGAGTGGCGGTGGCGGCTGGTGGTGGGTGGTGGCGGGTGGCGGCTGGTGGTGGGTGGTGGTGGGTGGCGGCGGGTGGTGAGTGGCGGTGGCGGCTGGTGGCGGGTGGCGGCTGGTGGTGGGTGGTGGCGGGTGGCGGCTGGTGGTGGGTGGTGGCTGGTGGTGGGTGGTGGCGGGTGGCGGCTGGTGGTGGCGGGTGGCGGCCGGTGGTGGGTGGTGGCAGGTGGCGGCTGGTGGTGGGTGGTGGCGGGTGGCGGGTGGCGGCTGGTGGTGGGTGGCGGCGGGTGGCGGCTGGTGGTGGGTGGCGGGTGGCGGCTGGTGGTGGGTGGCGGCTGGTGGTCGGTGGTGGCGGGTGGCGGCTGGTGGTGGGCGGCGGGTGGCGGCTGGTGGTGGGTGGCGGGTGGTGGCGGGTGGCGGCGGGTGGCGGCTGGTGGCGGCCAGCTGGGACACACCCTTCACCAGTGAAGGTCTGAGTACAACTAACCATATGTCTCTCTCACCCACCAGCCCAGTGTTGCCAGCTCGCGCTCTCAAAATGTTTCCTTCAAAGATTGTATATTATCTTTGAACAACAAGTTTGATTATCAAGGAAATAATGCATATATTATTGTCACATTAATACTGTGCAATATCTTATTACATTCCTGCTAAATAATTATAATTTGAAACAGGACAAAAAATCCAACATATATATAAAAACCAACATTAGAGATCACGAGGCCTAGGCCTCGCCTGTGACCACACATCCTGCCTCCCTGGCCTGCTACCCTCTCACACCTCACACTCTTAACTCTCTCATAATCACTCTCACTCTCTTACTCTGTCACTCTTACTCTGTCACTCTTACTCTCTGTCACTCTTACTCTGTCACTCTTACTCTGTCACTCTTACTCTGTCACTCTTACTCTGTCACTCTTACTCTCTGTCACTCTTACTCTCTGTCACTCTTACTCTCTGTCACTCTTACTCTGTCACTCTTACTCTGTCACTCTTACTCTGTCACTCTTACACTCTGTCACTCTTACTCTGTCACTCTTACTCTCTGTCACTCTTACTCACTGTCACTCTTACTCTCTATCACTCTTACTCTGTCACTCTTACTCTGTCACTCTTACTCTCTGTCACTCTTACTCTGTCACTCTTACTCTGTCACTCTTACTCTGTCACTCTTACACTCTGTCACTCTTACTCTCTGTCACTCTTACTCTGTCACTCTTACTCTCTGTCACTCTTACTCACTGTCACTCTTACTCTCTATCACTCTTACTCTGTCACTCTTACTCTGTCACTCTTAGTCTCTGTCACTCCTACTCTCTGTCACTCTTACTCTCTATCACTCTTACTCTGTCACTCTTACTCTGTCACTCTTACTCTCTGTCACTCTTACTCTGTCACTCTTACTCTCTGTCACTCTTACTCTCTGTCACTCTTACTCTCTGTCACTCTTACTCTCTGTCACTCTTACTCTCTGTCACTCTTACTCTGTCACTCTTACTCTGTCACTCTTACTCTCTGTCACTCTTACTCTCTGTCACTCTTACTCTCTGTCACTCTTACTCTCTGTCACTCTTACTCTCTGTCACTCTTACTCTTTCACTCTTACTCTCTGTCACTCTTACTCTCTGTCACTCTTACTCTCTGTCACTCTTACTCTGTCATTCTTACTCACTCTGTCACCCTTACCATTCATACTCACTCTCTCACTCTTACTCTCATACTCTTACTCTCAATTACTCTTACTCTCAATCACTCTTACTCCCAATCACTCCTACTCCCAATCACTCCTACTCTCAATCACTCCTACTCACATTCTTACTCTTACTCTTACTCCCAATCACTCTTACTCTCAATCACTCTTATTCTCATTCTTACTCTTACTCTCACTCTTACTCCCAATCACTCTTACTCCCAATCACTCTTACTCTCAATCACTCTTACTCTCAATCACTCTTACTCTCAATCACTCTTACTCTCAATCACTTTTACTCTCAATCACTCTTACTCTCAATCACTCTTACTCTCATTCTTACTCTTACTCACTCTTACTCTCAATCACTCTTATTCTCATTCTTACTCCTACTCCCAATCACTCTTACTCCCAATCACTCTTACTCTCAATCACTCTTACTCCCAATCACTCTTACTCTCAATCACTCTTACTCTCAATCACTCTTACTCTCAATCACTCTTACTCTCATTCTTACTCTTACTCACTCTTACTCTCAATCACTCTTATTCTCATTCTTACTCCTACTCCCAATCACTCTTACTCCCAATCACTCTTACTCCCAATCACTCTTACTCTCAATCACTCTTACTCCCAATCACTCTTACTCTCAATCACTCTTACTCTCAATCACTTTTACTCTCAATCACTCTTACTCTCAATCACTCTTACTCTCACTAACTCTCAATCACTCTTACTCTCACTCTAACTCTCAATCACTCTTACGCACTATTACTCACTCTTTCTCTCAGTCATCCTTACTCACTCTCATACTCACTCTTACTCTGTCACTCTTACTCTCTGTCACTCTTACTCTCTGTCACTCTTACTCTCTGTCACTCTTACTCTCTGTCACTCTTACTCTCTATCACTCTTACTCTGTCATTCTTACTCTGTCACTCTTACTCACTCTCAGTCACCCTTACCCATTCATACTCACTCTCTCACTCTTACTCTCATATTCTTACTCTCAATTACTCTTACTCTCAATCACTCTTCCTCCCAATCACTCCTACTCCCAATCACTCCTACTCTCAATCACTCCTACTCTCATTCTTACTCTTACTCCCAATCACTCTTACTCTCAATCACTCTTATTCTCATTCTTACTCTTACTCTCACTCTTACTCCCAATCACTCTTACTCTCAATCACTCTTACTCCCAATCACTCTTACTCTCAATCACTCTTACTCTCAATCACTCTTACTCTCAATCACTCTTACTCTCAATCACTCTTTCTCTCACTAACTCTCAATCACTCTTACTCTCACTCTAACTCTCAATCACTTTACTCTCACTCTTACTCATTCTGTCACCCTTACTCTCACTCTTACTCACTCTCAGTCACTCTTACTTATACTCACTCTTACTCACACTTACACACTCTCTGGCACTCTCACTCACCTTCAGTCACTCTTACTCACTCTTACCCACTCTCGCTCACTCTTACTCACTCTAGTTAATAAGAACACGCCAATATAAGACAACAAAACGTGTTCAGATTCTTTCTCACCACTTTCCAGCAACTTTTATAATTTATATAAATTATCTTAGGGAATAATACATAAATTATATATTTAAACATGATATTAGTGTTTAGTGGAATGCATAAGGAGTCAAATTGTGTTAAAAAGAGCGATTTTTAGAAAATTTGGAAAACTACTTTTTTCTGTTCATATTATAACTAAATGGATTTTAAAGGTTTCACTCAGCCAATATATATCATTCACAATTTATTAATGAATTTTACAAAAAAACACCATAAATTTTATATTTAAACATGTAAAAACTATTTGTTTTACATTTGGAAGAAAATAATTGTAGAAAAACTATTTATAATTAAACCTTTGTGTTTGGATTTTTTGAGTAAAAGTTTCTCAAAGGCTCTCCTGCACCATTCTCAATGCAAATCATTCCCACACCTATGGGAAGAGATAGGCGAACGTTGTGTAGATGATTTGTGTTTGCTGGGTTGTGTGGTGGCGAAGGTCACTCTAAGTCGGAGTGCACTTCTCCCCAGGTTCGTTGCCTCAACTGCGGTGAGGCCCATCCTGCCTTCTCCCGTGCATGTGTCCATTACAAGCTTGAGGCAGCCGTCCTCAACTTGAAGCACCGGGAGCGTTTATCTTTTCCTGAGGCGAGACGCCACATTCGCCGGCTCCCGCCTTATGCTAATATCTCTTATGCTCGCATGTTGCGCTCTTCCTCTCCTCGTCCTTCCCGCCTTCCTCAGACTCACAACCGTTTCCGGGCCTTGGACCCTGATGCGCCCACTGCCCCCTCTGTTCCTTTGGGTTCTCTCCCGAAGGATCCTCCTCCTGGTCCTCTGTCTGGGGTTCCCCTTCCTTCTACCCGGTCTGTCGTGTCTCCTGTGTCTTCTTCCTCGTCTCCCTCCGTTCCTCCTTCCCATCCTTCCCCTCCGTCTCTTGACTCTCCCCGCCGCCTGTCGGTGCGGGCTGATGTCCATCGCTCTACAAACGGCCGTCATGTGTGCTCTCGTTCAGCTTCTCCTTTTGAGACGCTAGAATCCGTTGCCCAGTACGTGGTTGCTGGAACACCTGTCTCTACGTCGGAAGCGTAAACCTGGCTCCTCTCCTTCCTCCTCCCCGGCGGGTAAGAAGGTTTCGCTTTCTTCCTTGGCCCCTACTTCTGCCTCTCTCGCTCCTTCCCCTCCCATTTCGGTGGTTGTGCCCCCTGTTCCTGCTATGGAGGTTTCTTTAGCCCCCGCTTCCCTCTCAGTTGCTGCCCTTGCTGAGGTACGCTCCCCTCTTTCTACCCCTCCTCTTCCTGCTGCTGTCCTTGCCTGCTCCTCTCCGTTGTCTCCTCCTCTTCCTCCTCCTCCGGACCCCACCCGCCCACCTCTGATCTGTTTTCCCGTTTCCTTCCCTCCGTCTTTGCTCAGTTTACCCATGCCCCCTAACCCTGACTTTGCTGACCCTGATCCCGACCCTGATATTCTTTAACGTGCTCTGTTGCTCTTTCGCCTTTGTTTCTTCCTTCTTCTCTGTTTTTGTCCTTTCTCTTCTCGTCGTTGTCCATTCTTCAATGGAACGTTCGAGGTTATTACGCTAATTTCCTCGAACTCCAACTTCTGATTTCGCGGTTTTCGCCCCTTTGTGTCTGTCTCCAGGAGCCGATGCTTGGTGCCCGTCCTGGTCGTTTTCGTGGCTATTCCTTTCTCTCCCCCCCCCCAGCTGTTGCTGGGGCTTCAAAATTCTTCTTCTCTTTTGATTCGTGCTGATGTTCCCTTTGTTCCTTTACTTTTTCCTTCACCTCTCCATTGTTCTGCTGCTCGTGTCTTTGTGGGGAAATGGTACACTGTTTGTTCCATTTATCTCCCCCCGAGTGTCCCGCTTTCTCTTCCTGATTTGAAACACCTCCTAGACTCCTTGCCGGAGCCTGTGCTCCTGCTGGGTGACTTCAATTGTCGTCATTCTCTTTGGGGTGACGTTCTGACGAATACCCGAGGTCGCCTTCTTGAGCCGTTTCTCCTCTCTTCTTCCCTGTCTCTTCTGAATTCTGGTGAGCCCACTCATTTGGACTCTCGGACTCGCACCCTTTCTTGTCTTGATCTTTCTCTCTGCTCTTCTTCTCTTTACTTAGATTTCACGTGGCAGGTTCTTGATGACCTCCATGGAAGTGATCATTTCCCCATCCTTGTTTCCTTTTTCTCTTTTCGCCCTTCCCTCTCTTTCCCTAGGTGGCAGTTTGCTAAGGCGGACTGGACCCTATTTTCCCTCAGTGCTACTCTCTCTGACCTCTCCCTTCTGCCTCTCTCTCGCGCTCTCCTCCTTTTTCATGACACTGTCTTCAACGCTGCCCTCCGCTCTATCCCTCGCTCTTCCTCCCGGGGTCCATGGAAGTGCGTTCCCTGGTGGAATGTGGACTGTGCTCGGGCTGTCCGCTGTAAGCATGCAGCCTGGAAGAGGCACCGCCGTAGGCAGACTCCCGATTCTTTTCTTTTCTTTCGGAAAGCGAGTGCGGTGGCCCGTAGGGCCATCCGTACGGCTAAACGTGAATGTTGGGCATCTTATGTCTCAACAATTACGCCCGAAACCCCTCTGGCCCAGATCTGGAAGCGTATCCGCAAGATAGCGGGTAAGTTCGTTCCCGATGTTTCACCGGTCCTTCACCTCCATGATACTCTTGAGGCGGACCCGTTGCAGGTCGCTTCCGAACTGAGTTCCCACTTTTCTTCTATTAGCTCTGGTCTTCATCTTCCCCAATCTTTCCTTCTTCGTAAACCTGTCCTTGAGTCACGTCCTTTAGATTTCTGCACTCATCTTCAGCTTCCCTATAATGATCCCTTCTCTCTCTCTGAACTTCGTTCTGCCCTGGCCCTCTGCGGTTCTACGGCGGCGGGCTCCGATGGTATTCATTATGAAATGCTTCGCCATCTCCCTCCGAGCACGTCTCAGTATTTACTGAGTTTGTATAATCGGATCTGGGAGTCGTCGTCAGTCCCTGAGGACTGGCTTGATGCCGTTGTCCTCCCTGTTCGCAAACCGGGGTCTCTGGGTACTTCCCCTAAGGACTTTCGCCCTATTGCTCTCACAAGTTGTGTCTGCAAACTCTTTGAACGTATGGTTAACGTTCATCTGATGTGGTTCCTGGAACACCATCACCTCCTCTCCCCTTCTCAATTTGGTTTCCGCAAGTGCCGCAGCACTACAGATGTCCTGGTGAACTTGGAGGTCTATATTCGTACTGCTTTTGCTGCGAAGACCTCCGTTGTTGCCGTCCTTTTTGACCTGGAAAAGGCTTACGACACCACTTGGCGTTATCATATCCTATCTCAACTTCATTCTTTTGGCCTTCGTGGTCTTCTCCCTCTCTTTCTCCGCAGCTTCCTCTCTCGTCGTTCCTTTCAGGTGCGCCTTGGTACCGCTCTCTCTTCCTCTTTTCAGCAATACGAAGGTGTGCCCCAGGGTAGTGTTCTGAGCACTACTCTTTTTCTGGTTGCCCTTAATGGTCTTCTTTCCTCTCTTCCTTCTGGTGTCTTCTCCGCTCTCTATGTCGATGATCTTACCCTTTGTTGTCAGTGTGATGATTCGCCTCTCCTTCAACGCCGGCTTCAACTTGCAATTAGATGCCGTGTCGTCTTGGGCCACAGATCATGGCTTCAAGTTCTCTACTTCTAAGACTTGTGCCATGACTTTTACGCGGAAACGGGTTGTTCTTCGTCCCTCTTTGTCCCTTTATGGTCATCCCCTGGAATACAAAGATTCCGCGAAGCTTTTGGGGTTATTCCTTGACACTCGTTTGTCTTGGTCTCCCCATATCTCTTACCTCCGTGTTGAGTGCTCTAAGGCCCTTACCCTCCTTCGGGTCTTGTCCCATACTTCTTGGGGGGCAGATAGGCGCACTCTCCTTGCTTTACATTCCTCTCTCGTCCTGTCTAAGCTCGATTATGGTTGCCCTGCTTACTCGTCTGCTTCTCCTTCTACTCTTCGCCGTCTTGATGCTCTGCACCATACTGGGTTGCGCCTCAGTTCTGGTGCCTTTCGTTCGACTCCCATCCTTAGCTTGTATGTTGACACTGGCTTCCTGTCTCTCCAGGACCGACGTGATTGCTACTGTCTTCGCTATCTTGCGCGGTCCTTGCAACATCCTTCCTCTCGCCTCTGTCGTGCTTTAACTTTTACCCCTCCTGCGGTTCCTGTTCCTCATCACCACCTCCCTCTTTCTGTCCGGTTATCTCGCCTACAGGATTCTCCTTCCGTTCGTATTTCTGATGTTTCTCCTCGTGTTGTTCCTTCTTTGCCCCCGTGGAGGGTCCCTCTTCCGCGGTTTTGTACATCCTTGACCCGTATCACTAAAGCTTTTACCCCTCCTACGGTTCTAAAACGCCTTTTCCTTGAGCACTTTTCTTCTCACTCCCGCTCCGTTTCTGTCTTCACCGATGGGTCTAAGTCAGCGGACGGTGTTGGCTACTCTGTTGTTTTTCCTGATCGCACTTATATGTGTCGCTTGCCTCCGGAGACTAGCATCTTTACAGCGGAACTTTATGCTATTCTCTATGCTCTTCGTCTCCTGCTTTCTCGTTGTCAGTCTTCCTTTGCTTCCTAAATTCATTAGCTAACCTCTTTCTCTCCAAAACTCTAAGCCTCTACAACCTTCATTGTCCCCTTCTTACCAAGCAAGTAACTGACAAAAGATTAAACAATCCATGGCTCACAAGTGGCATTCTCAACTCAATCAACAAGAAACATGAATATGAAAAGAAAGTTAGGATTGGCCTAGTTTCAAAGGAAGTAGCTAAAAGGTACTCATCAATGCTTACCAGTATCATAAGAAAGGCAAAACTTGCATATTATGTGAATAGATTCAATGAAGCAAAAGGCAACATGAAGAGCACTTGGAAAACTATCTCTAGTATCCTAGGAACTAAACAACACTCACATAACCAAATAAAACTCTACAAGGATGGGGATATACCGTCAACTGATTTAGAAATGGCAAATGAATTTAATGGTTTCTTTTCATCGGTTGGTGCTAATCTTGCCAGTAAAATCCCACAGACTCAGACACATATTAACACATATCTCTCAGGCAGCTATCCAAACTCTCTTCTCCTTTCACCAATCAGCCCGGCAGATGTTGTGTCCATCATACACTCTCTAAAAACCAAGGCAGGGAACACCAGTGAAATTCCGTCCATTGTGTACAAGAGAGTCTACTGTTCAACAAATCTATAGAGTGTCACACCTTCCCTGATATCCTCAAAAAAGCAAGAGTAACGCCAGTCCATAAAGGAGGCAATCCGGCGGACATAAACAATTATAGACCAATATCAAATCTACCCATTCTATCAAAAATATTTGAAAAAATTATTTACAAACAGCTCTATTCCTACCTCGTAAAATTCGACATACTCAGCCCCTGCCAGTTTGGCTTCCGGTCCCAAAAGAGCACCAACGATGCAATCATTAGTCTCCTTAACGTTATCTACTCAGCCCTTGACAAAAATGAGTTTCCGATTGGACCTAAGAAAAGCCTTTGATACTGTTAATCACAACTACCTCTTACTTAAACTCCAGCATTATGGAATCCGAGGCCTTGCCTTTGACTACATCCGATCCTATCTTAGTGACAGACACCAATATGTAACCATCAATGATACAACTTCTTCCACTCTACCAATTACCGTTGGAGTGCCACAGGGCAGCATCTTAGGACCTCTTCTATTTCTTATATATATAAACGATCTGCCTAATGTCTCTAATATTCTCAAACCTATATTGTTTGCTGACGATACTACCCTTATCTATTCAAACCTCAACCCACATACACTAAATAATGTTGTGAATAATGAATTAAAAAAAGTCCACTTATGGATGTCAACGAACAAACTAACATTAAACATCGAAAAGACTTACTACATCTTATTTGGAAGCAAATCATCAAATGCAATTCAGCTACAGATGACAACATTAACATCAGTAATAAAAATGATGGCAAGTTTCTTGGCCTATTCCTAGACAAGAGACTCAACTTCAGCACCCACATTCAACACATAACTAAGAAAGTCTCTTAAGACAGTTGGTATACTCTCCAAAATCAGATATTATGTTCCTAACTCTGCTCTCCTCTCACTATATTATGCACTAATCTACCCCTATCTTAATTATGGTATCTGTGCATGGGGGTCTACCACTGCAAACCACCTTAAGCCCATCATCACACAGCAAAAATCTGCTATCAGAATAATAACTAACTCTGCTTTCAGACAACACTCAGCTCCCTTGTTTAAATCCCTAAACTTGCTAAATATTAACTCCCTCCACACATTCTCTTGTGTCAACTACATTTACAAAACCCTGTCCTTAAATGCAAACCATGCTCTGAAACTCTCCCTGGACAGATGTAATAGGACCCATTATCACCACACCAGAAATAAATATCTCTTTGATATCCCCAGGGTCAAACTTAGTCTGTGTAAACACTCTATGCTAATTAAGGGACCTAGTCTATGGAACTCACTCCCTAGTGAATTGAAAAACTGTAAAACTTTTGCCTTATTTAAAAGCAAAACCAAAAAGTACCTAACTTCATCTTAGTTTCCTACACTGAGCTTTAAATTTGCTCTGTACCTAGTGTTACCCAATCTTCTAATTTTTATGTAATATCAAACAACCTTATCATTGTGTTCATTGCTGTCTTCTTTTATGTGCTAGCCATATGCTGTATTGTGACTACCAATTTTTGTCTACTACCATTCAAACTGTCATTGCAATCAATCTTATATTGTTTCTGCTGTATTGTGCCTACCTATTTTTTGTCAACTACCTTTCAAGCTGTCATTGCAATCAATCTTAGCTACCTATGTGCTTTAATATACTGTACCTACAATTTTCTCTCATCTTCTTTCTTTTTCTTTTCATGTAATCTGTTATCATTTTTTTGTCTATAAATTTTGCAAGTATTTACCTCCTTAAAATTTTCTTAGATTAAGGACCTGCCCGAAATGCTGCGCGTACTAGTGGCTTTACAAGACTGTAATTACCATATTTGTATCCTCACATCCCTTATGTACATTCTTGTATATGAATAAATAATTAAATAATTAAATAATTTGTAGTTGTTGTTGACTCTCATAGTGCCCTCATGGCTCTCGGGTCCTTTAATCCGGTTCATCCAGTAGTTGTCGAGATCCAGCATTGGCTGTTTCTCGTTCACAGTAAATTTAAGTCGGTTGAGTTTTGTTGGGTTCCCAGCCATATTGGTGTGTCTTTAAATGAGCGTGCGGATGCTGCCGCCAAGGAAGCTGTCCACTCTTGTCCCATCTCTCGTAAAGGCATTCCGTATTCCGACTTTTACCCGGTTATCCATTCCTCAGTCCTTACCGGTTGGCAGGCTTCTTGGTTGTCTGTTACTGGTAACAAGCTACGTACTCTTAAAATGTTGTGTTTCCTCGTGGCCGTCCTCCTTCCACCGTAACCGGCGGTGGGAAACAGCTCTGGCGAGGTTGTGTATTGGCCTTACTCGCTTAACCCATGGTCACTTGATGGAGCGCCGCCCTGCTCCTTATTGTCCTAGTTGCATTGTCCCGTGCATGTCCTTCTTGAATGTCCTGACTTCCAGGACGAGCGTGTGTCTTGCTTTCCGACCGCCCCTCGCGGTCACCTGTCCCTCATTAGAATTCTTGGTGACTCGGATACTTTTGATATCGTTCGCCTTATGCGTTTTTGTTCTCGTATTGGCATCCTTGGTGATATTTAGCGCCCTCTGATTATTTTGCGTCTTTGATGGTGCTACATAGCCTTCCCGGTTTGGTGCCTTCTTTTGATAATTACTTACTTACTTTTCCCGGGAGAAGAAGCAAAATTTCGCATTTTCTCTCCATTCTTAATAATAATTTCTTTATAGTTATAATTAGTCTTATTTGTGCATAAATGGTTTCGCAGTTCGATACCCACTTACCAGTTTCTTTCCTTGGCCTGTTGGCGTTATTTAGTATTTACCCGCTGCTTAGCGACATGGGCATCACTGCACTCTAATGCAGTCATTTGGGGCCACTTTCAGTCCACTGTCTGCTCTGTGTTTTAACATTGACTTATAATTTGTCTTATTATTAGTAATTGCTGTGCTGGAGCTTACTTCACGGAGCAGGTCAAGCACGGAACCTCGTCTGACGCGGTTGAGTGCACGCTACGCTCCTCACTCTAAGCTGTATATCAGCCCTTAAACTATCGCCAGATGATGTAGACCGCCACCCGCAGGCAGCTAAGTACATGGAGTCCTAGCATGTTATAGCAAAACCAAAGTAACCGACCAAAATCAACTCATTCCATCTCAATTAAGTTTCAAAACAATCCTCTACGGCTGTGAGTACCAGTGCATGCTGCCGCCACCGTGCTGCCTGACGCAAGTTTCTTCACAATATATACCCCCAGTCCATTCTAACCAATCATGTCTCCTAAAAATGTGACTGTGCAGGGAAATAAGGACAACAAACCCCTTAACAAGGCATCCATCCCGGCCAACTCTAACAATATTCGTGTTTCTCCGTCTGGAAGCTCTGGGGTCAGGGGCAGCGGTGCTGCCCTCCCCTCCACCCCTTTGAGCAAGGGAGCAGAGTCCTCTCAACCCTCTCCTATGATCATGCTAGCATCCCATTATAAGCAACTCAAGCGAGCTTCCGGTCCCTCACCGGAATTCTATAACTGGGCCGAGAATCAGTGGTTCAAAAAGTTGTGCCAAGTCCTCGAGTCACAAAATACTATCATCCTGAGTCTTCTAAATGAGAATCTAGCGAACCGCGCTAATCTCCAACAACAACAACAAGAAATAACCCTCCTCCGCGAGGATATTAGAAACTGCAAGGCTAGCCAAGACCAACTACAGCATGATTTGAAGAATAATATTGTCATCTTTATTATTGTCTTTTTTTTCTTTTTACTCCCATGTTCCATAGTACACTGGCTTTGCCTGTGTCCTCTAGTATTAACTTCATTATCCAATGTTCCTGAGTGTATCTCTATTTAAACTACCTCAGTTTGTTTTAGTGTAACTTTAGTATTCAATTATAGTGTACTTATAATAGTATAGTAAGCAAGCTTATTATCTTATAGATTTCATAATTGTTTTTTTTTTTTTTTTTTTTACTTTTTTGATCATCTATTGTTATTAATTATTCTAGTTAATTTTTTACATTCCTAGTTCCCATTAAGTTTTTTTTTCTTTTTACTTAAAATTACCATTAAGTTTATTTTACTTTAGAATTTTTAATCTGCTTTTTTCTTTGTTTTCTATTTTGTAATTTGCCATTCTTACCTTGTTTTCCTGCAAACAGCCTTTTTATGCAGACAAGTATAGACCCAGAACTAAACCTCTTATCCACTATCTATGACAATCATCACTTCAATGATCAAAATTGCAGATATTTTACAGCACATGATGTAAACAATGTATTAACAGATAATCTCAATATCTCTGTAATCAACTTGAACGTTAGATCCCTAGGTAAACACTTCGATGATGTTAGTGCCTTGATTGAAACTATTGACAACAAATTCTCTTTTATTATACTTACTGAAACGTGGTTGAAAGAGGATAATACTCAACTCTTTAACATGCCTAACTACTCGGCAATTCACAACTGTCGTCAAATGCAGAGAGGTGGTGGTACTGCTCTTTACTACCACCAAGAACTAACATGCTTAAAAATAATTAGAACTAGAGACTGCTGTGGGGAGTATATCTTCGCCAGTTTCAGAGTCAAGGGTGCCGAGTCTGTCCTATCTGTGGGTGCAGTCTATAGAATTCCTAACACTGATGTGTCTGAATTCAACTCAAACCTTAGAAATCTAATACTAGATAACAGATTGAACAAAAACCATCTAATTATCGCAGGGGACTTTAATATTGACCTCTGCGAGCCTGAACACCCTACTGCTGTTAGCTTCCTCAACTGTATGAATTCCTGCTTCCTCATACCCTTAATCACTAGACCAACTAGAATCACTGATAGTACTGCTACGACTCTAGATCACATCTGGACCAACATAACCTCTCCGCTTACTTCAGGTATAATCACCGATAGCACTACAGACCATTACCCCACATTTCTCTTAACTAACATTAGCAAACCACCTCTAGAGACAAGGGAGTTAAGCTTTAGGCTGCACAATGAAACTGCTATAAACAATTTTATAACTGCTGCTGATAATGTTGATAAAACCTTCGGAAAACTGATGAAGCCTTAAAAAAGCAGGAGGAAGCTCTCAGCAAAATGACTGCATGTATCAGTACATTTTCAGCTCAACGTTCCGTCTCCCAGGAGGAACAAGACCAGCAAAAGCTGCTAGACTCTGTTATCGTGTCGTCCCAAGATATACCTGTGGAACATGAAGGTGAAAATTGTTTCGAAATAGCTCAGGATCTCTTAAAAAACAAACTGCAGCTCAATCTAAACAAAACTGACGTTATTGCTGCCTACAGAGTAGGCAAAAAGAATCCATCAGGTCTAAATCAACGGAAAATTCGCCTGAAGCTGTCTTCCCAGTTCACGAAATCCAATCTAGTCCGGACAGCTGCATCCCTACGGAAGGGATTATACATCAACGAGTGCTTGACCAGGAACAGACAGCAAATCCTCTACCGCCTGCGTCAAATCCGGCAACAAAACCCAGATGCGATTCATCAGTGCTTCGTTAGAGATGGTCTGATAAAGGTGAGAAAAACCGCAGAGGGCAAAATGTTTACTATTACTAGAGAAGAAAACCTCAACACTTTCCTCTCCCAATGTGGTTTGTCTCACCTTATCACTCCCAATGAATTAACTTAATTAACCCCCTGTCAACTAGTGGGGCTAGGTATCCTAAGTCTCCTTGGTTCATTTTCTGACTTAATTTTTAACTTACTCTTACCTAGTCATTTACCGAAATTATTTAATTGAGTTATTAAGTAGTTCTTCAGGTCTTTTTAATTATATTAGTTTTTATAATTTAACTATATTAGTTTTATATTAGTTTTTAATTTATATTAGTTTTATAATTATATTAGTTTTAATTATATAATTATAATTTTAATTATATTATATTAGTTTAATATATAATTAGTTCTGACTTCAAGCGCTTTGCTGATAACCCTTGGCTCAAGTTATTAACTCAAGTACATGAAGATCAAATGACAGTAATCAAAGAGCAGTCGGCCTTAATAATGAACCTGCAAGGCTCATTATTATCTTTGCAGAATGAAGTTGTAGACTTACACAAGAACAATCAAGATCTATCTACCACAGTCGTCAACCTCGAACAAGAATTAAGCATTCTCAAGAACACAGTTAAAAACTTTAATCCAGATGCAACCACTAAAAAACAGGAAGAAATTTTGCAACAGTTTGAGAACCATCTGAACAACCTACAACAACAACACACTGTTACCCAAGACGAGACAGACCAACATAAACTACTTGAATCGGTAATTATCTCTTCACGTGATTTTCCCCAAGAAACTGATGGTGAAGACTGTGCTGCCATTGTGATCAAAGTATTACAGGATAAGTTAAATTATTCGATCCAAAAAAATGACATCAAAGCAGCTTATAGAGTGGGTACCAAATCATCTGGTACCAATAATAGGCGTATTCGTTTAAAATTAGATAGCTGCTCCCGCAAGACTGATCTTATCTCATCTGCAGTTGCTAGTAAATCCTCTGTTTATGTGAATGAATGTCTGACCAGGTGCAGGCAAAATCTCTTTTTTAAAGTGCGTGGCTTCTGCAAAAATTCCCCTACAATTAAACACTGTTTTGTGCGAGATGGTAAAATTATAGCTAGGAGGACTGACACTGGAAAAACCTATTCAATAACCACTGAAGCTCACCTTAATTCTTTCCTCAGTGACTGTGGGTTAGCTGCTGTATAGCCTGAATTCAGATTCTAATCTCATATAACTACCTTTGTGTACTCTAGCTCTGCCTTTCCCTTCAAAAGGTTTTAACTTTAGTTTAAAAAAAAAAAAAAAAATAAATAAAAAAAAAATAATATTGTCATCTTTATTATTGTCTTTTTTTTTTCTTTTTACTCCCATGTTCCATAGTACACTGGCTTTGCCTGTGTCCTCTAGTATTAACTTCATTATCCAATGTTCCTGAGTGTATCTCTATTTAAACTACCTCAGTTTGTTTTAGTGTAACTTTAGTATTCAATTATAGTGTACTTATAATAGTATAGTAAGCAAGCTTATTTTCTTATAGATTTCATAATTGTTTTTTTTTTTACTTTTTTGGTCATCTATTGTTATTAATTATTCTAGTTAATTTTTTACATTCCTAGTTCCCATTAAGTTTTTTTTTTTTCTTTTTACTTAAAATTACCATTAAGTTTATTTTACTTTAGAATTTTTAATCTGTTTTTTTTCTTTGTTTTCTATTTTGTAATTTGCCATTCTTACCTTGTTTTCCTGCAATCAGCCTTTTTATGCAGACAAGTATAGACCCAGAACTAAACCTCTTATCCACTATCTATGACAATCATCACTTCAATGATCAAAATTGCAGATATTTTAGAGCACATGATGTAAACAATGTATTAACAGATAATCTCAATATCTCTGTAATCAACTTGAACGTTAGATCCCTAGGTAAACACTTCGATGATGTTAGTGCCTTGATTGAAACTATTGACAACAAATTCTCTTTTATTATACTTACTGAAACGTGGTTGAAAGAGGATAATACTCAACTCTTTAACATGCCTAACTACTCGGCAATTCACAACTGTCGTCAAATGCAGAGAGGTGGTGGTACTGCTCTTTACTACCACCAAGAACTAACATGCTTAAAAATAATTAGAACTAGAGACTGCTGTGGGGAGTATATCTTCGCCAGTTTCAGAGTCAAGGGTGCCGAGTCTGTCCTGTCTGTGGGTGCAGTCTATAGAATTCCTAACACTGATGTGTCTGAATTCAACTCAAACCTTAGAAATCTAATACTAGATAACAGATTGAACAAAAACCATCTAATTATCGCAGGGGACTTTAATATTGACCTCTGCGAGCCTGAACACCCTACTGCTGTTAGCTTCCTCAACTGTATGAATTCCTGCTTCCTCATACCCTTAATCACTAGACCAACTAGAATCACTGATAGTACTGCTACGACTCTAGATCACATCTGGACCAACATAACCTCTCCGCTTACTTCAGGTATAATCACCGATAGCACTACAGACCATTACCCCACATTTCTCTTAACTAACATTAGCAAACCACCTCTAGAGACAAGGGAGTTAAGCTTTAGGCTGCACAATGAAACTGCTATAAACAATTTTATAACTGCTGCTGATAATGTCAACTGGGAGTCCGAGTTAGGTAACATAGGGGACATCAACCTAGCAGTGAAATCTTTTCTACAAACAACTCTTAGCCTTTATAACACCCACTGTCCTATGCTTACAAAACAAGTCACAAGCAAAAGACTTAACAATCCTTGGCTTACAAAGGGAATACTTAAATCCATTAACAAAAAACACGACCTTGAGAAGAAGTATAGGCTAGGAACAGTCTCCAAAGAATTCTCAAAGAATTACTCGTTATTGCTATCTAAAATAATTAGACGAGCCAAAACTAAATACTATGAAGATAAATTTACCCAAATAAAGAGCAACATTAAAAAAACTTGGAGCACAATTTCACAAATATTGGGATCAAAGAAGATTTTAAATAACAAACCAACATTCCTTTCCAATAACGTTGGTCAGCTTTCAGCCTCTGATTCTGCTATTGAGTTCAATAGGTTCTTCTCTTCCATTGGGTCATCCCTTGCAAATGATATTCCATCTTCCTGTACTGATGTTAAGGACTATCTTACAGGTAACTATCCACAGTCTCTGTACCTAAAGCCTACTAGTTCCACTGATGTCAATGAAATAATCCTTTCCCTTAAAACCAAGTCTAGTGCCCTCGAGGAGATACCAACTTTAATTTACAAAAAAGCCTCCAGATCTCTAGCCCCTGCTATTGCATTGCTCTTCAACAAGTCACTTGAACTCCAAACCTTTCCTGACATTCTAAAAAAAGCAAGAGTAACCCCTGTCTACAAATGTGGTGATCTCACTGATGTTAACAACTATAGACCTATATCAATCCTGCCTAACTTGTCAAAAATATTCGAAAAGCTAATCTACAAGCAGCTTTACTCTTTTCTAGCCAAACACAATATACTTAGCTCTTGTCAATATGGCTTCAGACCCAAAAAAAGCACTAACGATGCACTTATTAGTATGATTAACTTAATTCACGCAGCTCTTGATAAAAAGGAGTTTCCTGTTGGGTTATTTGTGGACCTGCGTAAGGCTTTTGACACTGTCAACCATCAAAACCTTCTTCTTAAATTACATCATTATGGAGTCACAGGACACTCCCTGCAATACCTCAAATCTTATCTTACTGACAGGCTCCAGTATGTTTCTGTGAATAATACAATTTCTCCCACCCTACCCATCAACATTGGTGTTCCTCAGGGCAGCATACTTGGCCCTCTCCTCTTTCTCATCTACATTAATGACCTTCCAAATGCCTCCCAACACCTCAAACCAATTCTATTTGCTGACGACACAACCTTCATTTACTCCAGTCCTGACCCCCTGGCTCTAAATGCCACAGTAAATACTGAGCTAGAGAAAGTCCATCTTTGGCTAACTGCCAACAAACTCACCCTTAACATTGACAAAACGTTTTATATTCTGTTTGGCAATAAATCCTCTAATCAGATAAATCTCAAAATAAACAATACCCAAATTTGTAACAAATTAGATGGCAAATTCCTTGGCGTTCTCATCGACCACAAGCTGAATTTCCAGGGTCACATTCTAAATATATCAAAAAAAGTTTCAAAAACTGTTGGCATTCTTTCTAAGATCAGATATTATGTACCCCGCCCTGCCCTGGTTACTCTCTATTACTCCCTCATCTATCCATACCTCAACTATGGTATTTGTGCTTGGGGTTCTACTACCCAAAATCATTTACGTCCTCTCATTACCCAACACAAAGCTGCTATTAGGACAATAACCAACTCTGGCCCCAGACATCACTCGGTACCCTTACTCAAATCTCTGAATATGTTAGATATTAAGTCACTGCACATTCTCTCTTGTGTATTATACATATATAAAACGCTGAACTGTAATGCCAATCCTGACCTCAAAAGCTTCATTGAAGGTTGTAACAGAACCCATGAGCACCACACCAGGAATAAATACAGTTTTGATATTCCTAGAGTACGACTTAATCAAACTAGAAATGCTCTACAAATCAAGGGACCCAGAATGTGGAATGACCTTCCCAACCATGTTAAAGACTGTACCTCTCTCAACCAGTTTAAGATAAAAACTAAACACTACCTAATAAATTCCCTGTAACCCACCTCACTCCTTTATTGTCAACCCATGTCTGTTATTTTATTTTATTATTATTATTTTTTTTTTAATCAACACTGTTTGTCAACCTATTGTATTTGTGCTGCTTTTTCAGTCATGTTCCCCCTTTTTTTTATCTTTATTTGTATTTGTTTTCAACACCTCTTATTCTTTATGCTCAATTAGTATTAAGTTCTAGATATTAATGTTTTTCTTGCCCGAAACGCATTGCGTAATAGTGGCTTTAGGCATTGTATGTACTAGCTCTATCTATATATCAATCCATTAATGTAACATCACTTGTATGTATGTACCTTACCTGAATAAACATATTTATTTATTTATTATTTATTTATACAGTCATTACTGAACTATCTATAGTTATTAATCATTAGCTTAAATTTGCCTATGTTTATTATTCAACATTTCTTTGATTTCATTTATTACCTAGGTTGCCTAGCCTCGCCATGCTCCCTTACTCCATTGTACCCCTGGCTTTGCCTGCATCTCAAATTGCAAATTGTTACTTACAGTGTACCTGTGAGTACTCGTAAGCAATCTACCTCATTTTTGCTCAATTTGTTTTTTTTTTGTATTGCTTAGTCTTGCTTATATTTTTTGTTTTGTATTTCCATATCTTGTGTTTTGTATAGTCCATGTTTACATGTTTTTTCTTTAATCTCATTAATTGCCTAGGTTGCCTAGCCTAGCCATACTCCCTTACTCCATTGTACCCCTGTAAGCCCCTTTTGTGTTTGTTTTGTACAGTATTGTGTATATATTTTTCCCTATTTTATAGCTTTTTTCTACTTATTTCTGATTCTACAATCAGCTTTTTTTATGCAGTCAAGTATAGACCCTGAACTTAACCTCTTATCCACTATCTATGACAATAATCACTTTAATGATCTAAATTGCAGATATTTTGCAGCACATGATGTAAACAATGTATTAACTCATAATCACAATATCTCTGTAATCAATTTGAACGTTAGATCCCTAGGTAAACACTTCGATGATGTTAGTGCCTTGATTGAAACTATTGGCAACAAATTCTCTTTTATTATACTTACTGAAACATGGTTGAAAGAGGATACTACTCAACTCTTTAACATGCCTAACTACTCAGCAATTCACAACTGTCGTCAACTTCAGAGAGGTGGTGGCACTGCTCTTTACTACCACCAAGAACTAACATGCTTAAAAGAAATTAGAACTAGAGACTGCTATGGGGAGTATATCTTCGCCAGCTTCAGAGTCAAGGGTGCCGAGTCTGTCCTGTCTGTGGGTGCAGTCTATAGAATTCCCAACACTGATGTGTCTGGATTCAACTCAAACCTTAGAAATCTAATACTTGATAACAGACTGAACAAAAACCACCTAATTATCGCAGTGGACTTTAATATTGACCTCTGCGAGCCAGAACACCCTACTGCTGTTAGCTTCCTCAACTGTATGAATTCCTGCCTCCTCATACCCTTAATCACTAGACCTACTAGAATCACTGATAGCACTGCCACGACTCTAGATCACATCTGGACCAACATAACCTCTCCGCTTACTTCAGGTATAATCACCGATAGCACTACAGACCACTACCCCACATTTCTCTTAACTAACATTAGCAAACCACCTCTAGAAACAAGGGAGTTAAGCTTTAGGCTGCACAATGAAACTGCTATAAACAATTTTATAACTGCTGCTGATAATGTCAACTGGGAGTCCGAGTTAGGTAACATAGGGGACATCAACCTAGCAGTGCAATCTTTTCTACAAACAACTCTTAGCCTTTATAACACCCACTGTCCTAGGCTTACAAAACAAGTCACAAGCAAAAGGCTTAACAATCCTTGGCTTACAAAGGGAATACTGAAATCCATTAACAAAAAACACGACCTTGAGAAGAAGTATAGGTTAGGAATTGTCTCCAAAGAATTCTCAAAGAATTACTCATTATTGCTATCTAAGATAATTAGACGAGCCAAACCTAATTACTACGAAGATAAATTTACTCAAATAAAGAGCAACATTAAACAAACTTGGAGCACAATTTCACAAATATTGGGATCAAAGAAATCTTTAAATAACAAACCGACTCTCCTGTCTAATAACGATGGTCAGCTTTCAGCCTCTGATTCTGCTATTGAGTTTAATAGGTTCTTCTCTTCCATTGGTTCATCCCTTGCAAATGATATTCCATCTTCCAGTACTGACATTAAGGACTATCTTACAGGTAACTATCCACAGTCTCTGTACCTAAAGCCTATTAACTCCACTGACGTCAATGAGATAATCCTTTCCCTTAAAACCAAGTCTGGTGCCCTTGAGGAGATACCAACTTTAATTTACAAAAAAGCCTCCAGATCTTTAGCCCCTGCTATTGCTTTGCTCTTCAACAAGTCACATGAACTTCAAACCTTTCCAGATATTCTAAAAAAAGCGAGAGTAACGCCTGTCCACAAATGTGGTGACCCCACAGATGTTAACAACTACAGACCTATATCAATCCTGCCAAACTTGTCAAAAATTTTTGAAAAACTTATATACAAGCAGCTTTACTCATATCTAGCCAAACTCAATATTCTTAGCCCTTGCCAATATGGCTTCAGACCCAAAAAAAGCACTAACGATGCACTTATTAGTATGCTTAACTCGATTCATACAGCTCTTGATAAAAAGGAGTTCCCTGTTGGGTTATTTGTGGACCTGCGTAAAGCTTTTGATACTGTCAACCACCATAACCTTCTTCTTAAATTACATCATTATGGAGTCAGAGGACACTCCCTACAATACCTCGAGTCCTACCTTACTGACAGGCTCCAATATGTTTCTGTGAATAATACAATTTCTCCCACCCTACCCATCAACATTGGTGTTCCTCAGGGCAGCATACTTGGCCCTCTCCTCTTTCTCATCTACATTAATGACCTTCCAAATGCCTCCCAACACCTCAAACCAATTCTATTTGCTGACGACACAACCTTCATTTACTCCAGTCCTGACCCTCTTGCTCTAAATGCCACAGTAAATACTGAGCTAAATAAAGTCCATCTTTGGCTAACTGCCAACAAACTCACCCTTAACATTGACAAAACCTTCTATATTCTGTTTGGCAATAAATCCTCTAGTCTTATAAATCTCAATATAAACAATACCCAAATTTGTAACAAATTAGATGGCAAATTCCTTGGCATTCTCATTGACCACAAGCTGAATTTCCAGGGACACATTCTAAATATATCAAAAAGAGTTTCAAAAACTGTGGGCATTCTTTCTAAGATCAGATATTATGTACCACGCCCTGCCCTGGTGACTCTCTATTACTCCCTTATCTATCCTTATCTCAACTATAGTATTTGTGCTTGGGGTTCTACTACCCAAAATCACTTACGTCCTCTAATTACCCAACACAAAGCCGCTATTAGAACAATATCCAACTCTGGCCCCAGACATCACTCGGTACCCCTACTCAAATCTCTTAATATGTTAGATATTAAGTCACTGCACATTCTCTCATGTGTATTATACATATATAAAACGCTAAACTATAATGCCAATCCTGATCTTAAAAGCTTCATAGAAGGTTGTAACAGAACCCATGAGCACCACACCAGAAATACAGTTTTGATATTCCTAGAGTACGTCTTAATCAAACTAGAAATGCTCTGCAAATCAAGGGGCCCAGAATGTGGAATGACCTTCCCAACCATGTTAAAGACTGTACCTCTCTCAACCAGTTTAAGATAAAAACTAAACACTACCTATTAAATTCCCTGTAATCTACCTCACTCCTCTATTGTCAACCCATGTCTGTTATTTTCTTTTTTTTTTTTTTAATCAACACTGTTTGTCAACCTATTGTATTTGTGCTGCTTTTTCAGTCATGTTCCCCCTTTTTTTTATCTTTATTTGTATTTGTTCTCAACATCTTTTATTCTTTATGCTCAATTAGTATTAAGTTCTAGATATTAATGTTTTCTTGCCCGAAACGCATTGCGTAATAGTGGCTTTAGGCATTGTATGTACTAGCTCTATCTATATATCAATCCATTAATGTAACATCACTTGTATGTATATACCTTACCTGAATAAACATCTGAATCTGAATCTGAATCTGAATGTCAACTGGGAGTCCGAGTTAGGTAACATAGGGGACATCAACCTAGCAGTGAAATCTTTTCTACAAACAACTCTTAGCCTTTATAACACCCACTGTCCTATGCTTACAAAACAAGTCACAAGCAAAAGACTTAACAATCCTTGGCTTACAAAGGGAATACTTAAATCCATTAACAAAAAACACGACCTTGAGAAGAAGTATAGGCTAGGAACAGTCTCCAAAGAATTCTCAAAGAATTACTCGTTATTGCTATCTAAAATAATTAGACGAGCCAAAACTAAATACTATGAAGATAAATTTACCCAAATAAAGAGCAACATTAAAAAAACTTGGAGCACAATTTCACAAATATTGGGATCAAAGAAGATTTTAAATAACAAACCAACACTCCTTTCCAATAACGTTGGTCAGCTTTCAGCCTCTGATTCTGCTATTGAGTTCAATAGGTTCTTCTCTTCCATTGGGTCATCCCTTGCAAATGATATTCCATCTTCCTGTACTGATGTTAAGGACTATCTTACAGGTAACTATCCACAGTCTCTGTACCTAAAGCCTACTAGTTCCACTGATGTCAATGAAATAATCCTTTCCCTTAAAACCAAGGCTAGTGCCCTCGAGGAGATACCAACTTTAATTTACAAAAAAGCCTCCAGATCTCTAGCCCCTGCTATTGCATTGCTCTTCAACAAGTCACTTGAACTCCAAACCTTTCCTGACATTCTAAAAAAAGCAAGAGTAACCCCTGTCTACAAATGTGGTGATCTCACTGATGTTAACAACTATAGACCTATATCAATCCTGCCTAACTTGTCAAAAATATTCGAAAAGCTAATCTACAAGCAGCTTTACTCTTTTCTAGCTAAACACAATATACTTAGCTCTTGTCAATATGGCTTCAGACCCAAAAAAAGCACTAACGATGCACTTATTAGTATGATTAACGTAATTCACGCAGCTCTTGAAAAAAAGGAGTTTCCTGTTGGGTTATTTGTGGACCTGCGTAAGGCTTTTGACACTGTCAACCATCAAAACCTTCTTCTTAAATTACATCATTATGGAGTCAGAGGACACTCCCTGCAATACCTCAAATCTTATCTTACTGACAGGCTCCAGTATGTTTCTGTGAATAATACAATTTCTCCCACCCTACCCATCAACATTGGTGTTCCTCAGGGCAGCATACTTGGCCCTCTCCTCTTTCTCATCTACATTAATGACCTTCCAAATGCCTCCCAACACCTCAAACCAATTCTATTTGCTGACGACACAACCTTCATTTACTCCAGTCCCGACCCCCTTGCTCTAAATGCCACAGTAAATACTGAGCTAGAGAAAGTCCATCTTTGGCTAACTGCCAACAAACTCACCCTTAACATTGACAAAACGTTTTATATTCTGTTTGGCAATAAATCCTCTAATCAGATAAATCTCAAAATAAACAATACCCAAATTTGTAACAAATTAGATGGCAAATTCCTTGGCGTTCTCATCGACCACAAGCTGAATTTCCAGGGTCACATTCTAAATATATCAAAAAAAGTTTCAAAAACTGTTGGCATTCTTTCTAAGATCAGATATTATGTACCCCGCCCTGCCCTGGTTACTCTCTATTACTCCCTCATCTATCCATACCTCAACTATGGTATTTGTGCTTGGGGTTCTACTACCCAAAATCATTTACGTCCTCTCATTACCCAACACAAAGCTGCTATTAGGACAATAACCAACTCTGGCCCCAGACATCACTCGGTACCCTTACTCAAATCTCTGAATATGTTAGATATTAAGTCACTGCACATTCTCTCTTGTGTATTATACATATATAAAACGCTGAACTGTAATGCCAATCCTGACCTCAAAAGCTTCATTGAAGGTTGTAACAGAACCCATGAGCACCACACCAGGAATAAATACAGTTTTGATATTCCTAGAGTACGACTTAATCAAACTAGAAATGCTCTACAAATCAAGGGACCCAGAATGTGGAATGACCTTCCCAACCATGTTAAAGACTGTACCTCTCTCAACCAGTTTAAGATAAAAACTAAACACTACCTAATAAATTCCCTGTAACCCACCTCACTCCTTTATTGTCAACCTATGTCTGTTATTTTATTTTATTATTATTATTTTTTTTTTTAATCAACACTGTTTATCAACCTATTGTATTTGCGCTGCTTTTTCAGTCATGTTCCCCCTTTTTTTTATCTTTATTTGTATTTGTATTCAACACTTTTTATTCCTTATTCTCAATTAGTATTAAGTTCTAGATATTAATGTTTTTCTTGCCCGAAACGCATTGCGTAATAGTGGCTTTAGGCATTGTATGTACTAGCTCTATCTATATATCAATCCATTAATGTAACATCACTTGTATGTATGTACCTTACCTGAATAAACATATTTATTTATTTATTTATTTATCTCCGTGAGGAAAACAACCTTCTGAAAACTGATGAAGCCATAAAAAAACAGGAGGAAGCTCTCAGCAAAATGACTGCATGTATCAGTACATTTTCAGCCCAACGTTCCGTCTCCCAGGATGAACAAGACCAGCAAAAGCTGCTAGACTCTGTTATAGTGTCGTCCCAAGATATACCTGTGGAACATGAAGGTGAAAATTGTGTCGAAATAGCTCAGGATCTCTTAAAAAACAAATTGCAGCTCATTCTAAACAAATCTGACGTTATTGCTGCCTACAGAGTAGGCAAAAAGAATCCATCAGTTCAAAACCAACGGAAAATTTGCCTGAAGATTCAGATTCAGATTCAGATTCAGATGTTTATTCAGGTAAGGTATATACATACAAGTGATGTTACATTAATGGATTGATATATAGATAGAGCTAGTACATACAATGCCTAAAGCCACTATTACGCAATGCGTTTCGGGCAAGAAAAACATTAATATCTAGAACTTAATACTAATTGAGCATAAAGAATAAAAGATGTTGAGAACAAATACAAATAAAGATAAAAAAAAAGGGGGAACATGACTGAAAAAGCAGCACAAATACAATAGGTTGACAAACAGTGTTGATTAAAAAAAAAAAAAAAAAAAAAAAAAAAAAAAAAAAAAAAAAAAAATAACAGACATGGGTTGACAATAGAGGAGTGAGGTAGATTACAGGGAAGAAGCTGTAAAGCTGTCTTCCCAGTTCACGAAATCCCATCTAGTCCAGACAGATGCATCCCAACGGAAGGGATTATACATCAACGAGTGCTTGACCAGGAACAGACAGCAACTCCTCTACTGCCTGCGTCAAATCCGTCAAAAAAACCCAGATGCGATTCATCAGTGCTTCGTTAGAGATGGACTCCAGAGATCGGACTCCAGAGATGGACTCCAGGACTCCAGATGGCTCCAATATGTTTCTGTGAATAATACAATTTCTCCCACCCTACCCATCAACATTGGTGTTCCTCAGGGCAGCATACTTGGCCCTCTCCTCTTTCTCATCTACATTAATGACCTTCCAAATGCCTCCCAACACCTCAAACCAATTCTATTTGCTGACGACACAACCTTCATTTACTCCAGTCCTGACCCTCTTGCTCTAAATGCCACAGTAAATACTGAGCTAAATAAAGTCCATCTTTGGCTAACTGCCAACAAACTCACCCTTAACATTGACAAAACTTTCTATATTCTGTTTGGCAATAAATCCTCTAGTCATATAAATCTCAAAATAAACAATACCCAAATTTGTAACAAATTAGATGGCAAATTCCTTGGCATTCTCATTGACCACAAGCTGAATTTCCAGGGACACATTCTAAATATATCAAAAAAAGTTTCAAAAACTGTGGGCATTCTTTCTAAGATCATGCAGATATTATGTACCACGCCCTTCCCTGGTGACACTCTATTACTCCCTTATCTATCCTTATCTCAACTATGGTATATGTGCTTGGGGTTCTACTACCCAAAATCACTTACGTCCTCTAATTACCCAACACAAAGCTGCTATTAGAACAGTATCCAACTCTGGCCCCAGACATCACTCGGTACCCCTACTCAAATCTCTGAATATGTTAGATATTAAGTCACTGCACATTCTCTCATGTGTATTATACACATATAAAACGCTAAACTATAATGCCAATCCTGATCTTAAAAGCTTCATAGAAGGTTGTAACAGAACCCATGAGCACCACACCAGAAATAAATACAGTTTTGATATTCCTAGAGTACGTCTTAATCTAACTAGAAATGCTCTGCAAATCAAGGGGCCCAGAATGTGGAATGACCTTCCCAACCATGTTAAAGACTGTACCTCTCTCAACCAGTTTAAGATAAAAACTAAACACTACCTAATAAATTCCCTGTAATCTACCTCACTCCTCTATTGTCAACCCATGTCTGTTATTTTCTTTTTTTTTAATCAACACTGTTTGTCAACCTATTGTATTTGTGCTGCTTTTTCAGTCATGTTCCCCTTTTTTTTTTATCTTTATTTGTATTTGTTCTCAACACTTTTTATTCTTTATGCTCAATTAGTATTAAGTTCTAGATATTAATGTTTTTCTTGCCCGAAACGCATTGCGTAATAGTGGCTTTAGGCATTGTATGTACTAGCTCTATCTATATATCAATCCATTAATGTAACATCACTTGTATGTATATACCTTACCTGAATAAACATCTGAATCTGAATCTGAATCTGATCTGACTGATAAAGGTGAGAAAAACCGCAGAGGGCAAAATGTTTACAATTACTAAAGAAGAGAACCTCAACACTTTCCTCTCCCAATGTGGTCTGTCTCACCTTATTATCACTCCCAGTGAATTAACTTAATTAACCCCCTGTCAACTAGTGGGGCTAGGTATCCTAAGTCTCCTTGTTTCATTTTCTGACTTAATTTTTAACTTACTCTTAACTAGTCATTTACTGAAATTATTTAATTGAGTGCATAAATAGTTCTTCAGGTCTTATTAATTATACAGTCAGAACTGAACTATTTATAGTTAATAATCATTAGCTTAAATTTGCCTATGTTAATTATTCAACTTTTCTTTGATTTTATTTATTACCTAGGTTGCCTAGCCTTGCCATGCTCCCTTACTCCATTGTACCCCTGGCTTTGCCTGTATCTCAAATTGCAAATTGTTACTTACTGTGTACCTGAGAGTACTTGTAAGCAATCTTCCTCATTTTTCATTTTTGCTCAATTTGTTTTTGTATTGCTTAGTCTTGTTTATATTTTCGTTTTGTATTTCTATATCTTGTGTTTTGTATAGTCCATGTTTATATGTTTTTTCTTTAATCTCATTTATTACCTAGGTTGCCTAGCCTAGCCATTCTCCCTTACTCCATTGTACCCCTGTAAGCCCCTTGCAAGCTAACTTTTTTTTTTTTTTTTTTTTATTCAGTTTGTGTTTGTTTTGTACAGTATTGTGTACATATTTTTCCCTATTTTATAGCTTATTTCTACCTTGTAATTTGCCTTTCTTTCCTTGTTTTTCCTGCAATCAATTTATACTCATTTAGTATTAAGTATTAGTCATTAAAGTTTTTCCTGCCCGAAACGCTTTGCGTAATAGTGGCTTTAGGCATTGTATGCACTAGCTCTATCTATAAATCTATCAATTTATGTAAAATCTCTTGTATGTATGTTCCTTACCTAAATAAACATTTTATTTTATTTTTTTTTATTATTTTTTTAATAACGAATGTACAAGCCTTTTCCAGAGATCTCGTTGATGCAATTACTACCTACTACGACACATGGGTGTGTTGGGAACAAGCCGTAAGCCTATCAGAAGTGTATAACACCTACAACCACCCAAGTGGGTCCTTGACCCCATATTTGTTAAAGAACATGAACGAGTAAAGCAGCTTAATTGGAGATACGTACAAAACAACCAAAGCACAAGGTGACTTGCATGCATTTTTCTGATCAGGGGGAGAAAGATACTGGCAGTATGAGGCTTTAAAATTTATTGAAGATTAAATTCTGCAGAACATGTAAATATATAAAGTAAGAATTAACAGTAACAATTCCAAGTCCGAGGACTAGATTTAACTTAAAAGGTACACCCGTAGTAAGTATGAGACCTTAGCCTATAGTGACATGGAAACTAATTCTGCAGAAACCTAAAGCTTAGCTGGTACTAGAATAAGGCCGAGTGCAAATGTGTAGTAATTATATAACACTAGGATATAACAGGCAGGACACAAAGAGTAACTAATAAGTGAGAGACCACATAACACATAATGTACCCGACCAAGAGGCCGTAAAGACCTAATGAATAAGGAATAAGGAGAAGGGGGTGACTACAAGTAGGGCTTACTAGCACCTAGACTGGGCAAAGTATTAGCTGCGGACAGCGGGACACTTGGGGACCGGCGCTGCACCCCCACCGCAGGCCAGCGGCCGGACCCCCCCCCCCCTCCGAAGGGCGAGTGCCGGCTGGCCGCGTGAGGCACTCAAAGTGGCAGAGCAACAACGTCCCGTCTGACGTAGGAGGTGAAAGCACTACTCTTCCACCTGCCGACTGCCATTATTTCTGATGTGGCGAGCCCATCCCGAGACGGCTGAGTGGCCCTGCCGATACGGAAGGAATGTGGGGCGTAGTCATCTGGAGGCAAGCCTAGCGCCAATAGGGCAGTGCGTAGGATCCTGGAGAAATCTCGCCTGGTGACAGGAGCGCCTGCGGCGTGTTTGAATATGGGCCCCGGGCCCAGGCCCCTGTAATTAAAGTATTTAGACAGAGCACGGACCGGGCAGTACTTGCTGGAAGGGTTCGCTCTCAGGGAGAGGGTGGGCGTGCGACCTGCGCTGTGCTTGTAGGTGTTGAAGACGATATCTATTCCTGCCGTCGTAAGTGATACCTGCTCAAGGTTGAGCGTGTGTCGTCCATGCTCCACGTAGACCGCCTCACCCGGGCGTAGGCAGGCATGGAAAGCCAGGGAGACAGAGCGCCCTGTAGCAAGACTTCTCATAGGCAGAGTTACATACGCCTCCCAGTGCCCACAGCAGGCGATGCAGGAGGCTCCTCGTCACAGGGAGACGCCGTGCAGGGGCCCGCTGTGCGGTGTTACGTGCCCCTTTGAGGAGTTGGGTGACCAGGAACTGCCGAGTTGGGTCCCTCCTACCGTGTAGCTTGCAGACGAAGGCGATGGCCGCTAGATAGGCGTGCAGAGAGCGGTAAGCCAGGCCCCGCGAGAGCAGAGATTGCAGAAAGTTCACCAGAGTCGAAGGTGCAGCATCAGAGGGGCATTCTCCTCGCCGCCCTGCCGAGACGTAGGCGGCGTACTCCACCCACTTAGCCCTGTAAGTACGCCTCGTCGCTGGCTGCAGGGAGTTGAATAGGGTCCTCACAGGTGCAGGGTGAAGTTGCAGGGCAGGAGGTGCGCGGGAACTGTTGTCGGCGTCTCGGCGAGGCCTGCTTCTCGCAGGAACAAGGGCGGCAGCGTCACTGCACTGCTGTCCGATGTCACTGCACCTCCTCCGTCGCGGTGACCTGAGCCCGAGGAGGGCCCACGTGCTTGCGCAGTGAGGGCCTGCAGCGTCGTCTAATCGTCTGCTGAAAGAGGTGGGAGTTGTGTCACTGTGCCACCCGTTGCTTTGTCTGAATTGTCCAGCTGAAGTGTGCGCCCGGTGTCCGTGTCCGAGCCAGCCGAGGAGGGCTCTGTAGAGGGGGAGGCAAAGCGTGTGGGCTTGGTCCGCGCCCTGGCCGGCTGTGTCCGTGCTCCACTACGTTACTGTCCTTGCGTTGACGCCGTCCGTGCCCTCTTCCGTGTTGCAGAAGTTGGGTGGTCCGGCTTCTCGCCACTTCGGAAAGAGGGAACGTTAGAGACAGCCTGACTAACCTGGCGACAGGCAGGGGGGGGGGGGGAAAAACCCGGCTGCCGCGCCTGCTAGCATAACATACGCCGCCCCAACTAACAGTAATTAAGACACGTTGCCGGGGATAGAAACAGAATCTCACAGGCACGAAGGAGGGGTGGGGGGGGGGTAAGATAAGCAGACGTAGGAGGAACGAAGGAGACGTTTCCCACAGGCGTGCCCGCACGGCTGGGGGGGGGGCGGAAAACAGTGGGCCGAAGAGAAGATAACGTCGCCGAGGCGCGCTGGACGGCACACAACCCGGTCTGAGAAAGGACATAGGCCCAAAAGCGAGAGGCGATAACGTAGAATGGGATGGAAGAATGCGGAAGTAAGAGGGCGAGACCGAGTAAACAGGGAACCAGGAAGGGGGGGGGGAACCGATAAGCCGCGGCTCGCGCACCGCTGGCCATACCTAAACATACCTAGACAGGAAGGGGAGAAGCATAAAAGTAACCCAGCAAAAGAGACAAGCAGCTGACAAAGCATAGCCTGCAGGAGGCGAATGAGCTGGGGAAGGCTGACGACAGGCCCAAATAACTTAAAGCAAGGGCAAGAGGCCTGTAACACAGCAACGAGCCCGACGCATCTGAAATTACCCAAATCATAAAGGCAAAGCTCTAGTAAATACCCGAAGGAGACCAAGAAAATACTAAGCAACAGAAAGAAAGTTAACCAACCCAATGAAAAAACCCCAGAGAAGGGGGGGGAAAAAGTAGCCTGAATAAAGATTCAGATTCAGATTCAGATTCAGATGTTTATTCAGGTAAGGTATATACATACAAGTGATGTTACATTAATGGATTGATATATAGATAGAGCTAGTACATACAATGCCTAAAGCCACTATTACGCAATGCGTTTCGGGCAAGAAAAACATTAATATCTAGAACTTAATACTAATTGAGCATAAAGAATAAAAAGTGTTGAGAACAAATACAAATAAAGATAAAAAAAGGGGGAACATGACTGAAAAAGCAGCACAAATACAATAGGTTGACAAACAGTGTTGATTAAAAAAAAAAAAAAAAAAAAAAAGAAAATAACAGACATGGGTTGACAATAGAGGAGTGAGGTAGATTACAAGGAATTTATTAGGTAGTGTTTAGTTTTTATCTTAAACTGGTTGAGAGAGGTACAGTCTTTAACATGGTTGGGAAGGTCATTCCACATTCTGAGCCCCTTGATTTGCAGAGCATTTCTAGTTTGATTAAGACGTACTCTAGGAATATCAAAACTGTATTTATTTCTGGTGTGGTGCTCATGGGTTCTGTTACAACCTTCTATGAAGCTTTTAAGATCAGGATTGGCATTATAGTTTAGCGTTTTATATATGTATAATACACATGAGAGAATGTGCAGTGACTTAATATCTAACATATTCAGAGATTTGAGTAGGGGTACCGAGTGATGTCTGGGGCCAGAGTTGGATATTGTTCTAATAGCAGCTTTGTGTTGGGTAATTAGAGGACGTAAGTGATTTTGGGTAGTAGAACCCCAAGCAGAAATAAACAAGCAAGAAGCAAGAGGCCCGCAACACCGAAAGCAAGGCAAACTAGCAGACCTTACAGACGTAGAGCAACAAGCGTAGTTGATGTGACGGAGTTCCCCCCTTATAATTCTCCCACGCCTGCAGTAAGAGTCATGTCTACTTTTCCCAAGCGTTCTCTACGTTGCAGGCTACAATTTGATATATGGGAGAGAGTGGAGTGTTCTCGGAGAGCCGAGAAATTTGTGAAATAGTAATATTTTGGCCTGTGGTATAGGCCCTTTAGGAAGCCAAGATGGCGCTTGCCTTCCTGATTCCCCGCCAAAACCGTGTGACGTCAGTGGCACCGGATTGGTCATCGACAGCAATGTGGCACCGGGAGCCAATGAAAACCTCCCGTGGCGAAAGTGACGTCACGAAGGAAGGGGGTCCGGCCAGCGCACCGAGCTGGCGCCAGCAGTCAGACACGACACGTCAAAGAGGTCGGACGTGCGACGATTGGTCCTGTCAGTTTGACAGTTGTTTCCCGCTCCCGTGGATTTACGCGTCACCTGAAGTCTGCCAGTACTCTGTGAGGTCTTCCCTAGTTCATGTGTTGAACCAGAGAGGGAATCGACGGTTATTTGAGCAACAAGTGCTCCAGTCAGGTACTGTGCAAGAAGCAGTGAAGCCGTGCAGTTACGTATGTGACGTCTGTGGCAGTTCACCAGTTCGTGGCAGCGTAGTGGCTGACAGAGCCACTGGGTAGCTGAGGAAGGAGAGGACTATTTGGGGAATCCGGACGACTGTAGCTGAGACGTAGGCGGCAGCCGTTGATGGGAGAAGACGACGGCCAGGAGACCGACTCCAACCCTTCAAGAAGTCAAGAAGGAGGACGGACCTGCAGTGAAGAGGGCACGGAGCTGACGCGCTAAACGGTGGGACGACGAGTGGTTCCGGTAGGACACGACGACGTGTCGTGTGGGGGCGTTCCCGACACAAGGACCAGGAGCTACATCTCGACTCTCATCGGAGGATAGGTTGAAGTAGGTGTTTCTAGTTCCCTCCCCATTCCCCTTTAGTTAGCTATATTATTCGGCTATATTATCTAGCCTGAGGATTTTATATGTCGTGAGCAAGTCTCACCAATGTCACAGTGAGGCACCAGTTTGCCGTGTAGTACTATCAAGAGTACTTGTAATACTTATGTTGATTATTGGCGTGTACAGGCACCAGGAACAAGTGATAAATTTACTGTGTTGTGTATATCTTTCTAGAGATTTTGATGTGAACATATAGTGATAAATTATATATAATATTATGCCAGTATTTGGAAGTTAGGCTATGTGCCCAGAAACTATTTATTTTACCATTTACTGATGTCTAATCTATATGCATTATTATGTCTGTGTTCGTGCAGTGATTAATCATTTGTGAGTACAGTGAATTATTGCGTTATCGCCCACGAGAGAAAGTACTGAAAACTCCAGTGTTAATATTTCATAATATATGGTTGAATGAAGAACAGTGTAAGACCATTACAGTGAGTCATTGTAGCATTGATTGTAGAAACGACTATTTGAGCCTGAGTACAGTGTAACTAAGAAATACGTGCTATTTGTGCCAATATCGAGTGTGCGAGTTTCTAGTAATATTGGAGAATTTAAAGAAACAGCGCGCGTGAATCTGAAAACAAGCAATAAGCTTTCGCGTGGGGGCCAGGCGATCAGCTGTTCTTGACACTTGATGAGGAGGGGAGGTGTTGCCACTTAGTGAGCGCATACTATTCGTGGGAACTACCGGCCGCTGCCAGGATCAGTTGATTTATTTATTATTGTTTGGCCTTGTGACATCTTTCATACATTTTAAGTAAAATACAAAATTACCTTTGTGTTTTTATCATCTTCTCCATTGATCTTGTGGCTATAGTATACTGGAAAGCATAGAGTGATAACAGTAAGTACCTGCCTGACTCCTGATCTATTGAGTGTGACCTTGCCAAGGCTACCACTAATTCCACCAGTCCACTGAGGTGTTACTGGCCACCTAAAACACCAGTTGGCGACCTTGTGGTTTACCGTAGAGCCCGATTGTTGGGGAGGGCACACGACAGTCTAGTGAATGAGTCGTGTTCCCACTCTTTCTTAATCAGAGGCCGTTGAGATTGACTGGGAGACTCTCCTGGCGTGCAGTGGCGCCGTGAGGATCGAGTGAAGACCTGCAGGGCTACGGTGAGTGACCTTGAGCATAACTATTGCTCACCCCAGAGTAAGAATAGAGAAGTGGAAACCTCAACATTGGCGACCTCGCCAGGATATCGATCGAAGTAAAGGTTGCAGTGGTGGTACTTGGCAGTGGTGTTAGAGATCAGGTGCAGGTTATCACTCATAGCACAAGATGGAGGATGATAAAGTAGCAAGGTTTATTGACTCTAGAGATGAACAGGTGCTGGAAGAGTGCACCAAGGCACAGTTACAGGCAATAGCGGATCATTTCGGAATAAAGCTGAAATCTGCCAGAGTGGCAGAAAGAAGACTAGAGATAATGGCTCAGCTCAGGGCTCGAGACGAAGCTTTGGGGGAGGAACGGCCCCAAACACCTGCCAGTGTGGGTGAACACCTGAGTATTGGTGGAAGCAGCAGGGGATCCAGCGGCAGCCGGCACAGCATTAAGCTGGAAATAATGAAGCTGCAGTTGGAAGCACAGTTGAAGCGTGAGGAGCGAGAAGCACAGCTACGCAGGGAAGAACAGGAGCGAGAAGCACAGCTACGCAGGGAAGAACAAGAGCGAGAAGCACAGCAGCGCAAAGAAGAGCGAGAAGCAGAAGCACAGATGAAGCGTGAGGAGCGAGAAGCACAGATGAAGCGTGAGGAGCGAGAAGCACAGATGAAGCGTGATGAACGAGAAGCACAGCTATGCAGGGAAGAACAAGAGCGAGAAGCACAGTTGAAGCGTGAGGAGCGAGAAGCACAGCTACGCAGGGAAGAACAGGAGCGAGAAGCACAGCTACGCAGGGAAGAACAAGAGCGAGAAGCACAGCAGCGCAGCGAAGAGCGAGAAGTTGGGCTGAGACAACTGGAAATAGAAGCCAACAAGGAGGTAGAGCTGAAGCGAGCTGAACTAGGACTAGGTGCACCTGCTCCGCCGCCACAGGAAGACCGACGAGTGAGGGAACGAGACCTGCCGGTCTTTGTGCCTAGTGAAGCCGAAAGTTTCTTCGATCACTTTGAGAGAGTTGCTGCTATGAAGAGGTGGCTGAGGGCGGAGTGGGCGGAGTTGGTCCAAGGGAGGCTCACAGGTGAAGCTCGCGAAGCCTTCACTATGCTCGACTTCCAAGAATGCACTAACTACGATGCGGTAAAACGAGCTGTGCTCCGTTCCTTCAAGCTCACGCCGGAGTGTTACCGGAAGAGGTTTAGAGAATGTACCCGGTCACCAGGAAAATCGTATGCGGAGACGGCGAGGGACATGGAAAGAAAGTTCCTTAAGTGGATGGACTCTGAGGAAGCGGGGTCGGCCGAAGAGGTCAAGGAACTAATGGTCATGGAAAAGTTTATGTCCGTGCTCCCTCCTGAGATCAGGATGAGGGTAAAGGAGGCGGACATAAAGGACCTGAGGGCCGCAGCCGACCGAGCCGACATGTTAGAAGAAGCCCTACGCCCACGCCGAGAGGGACAGCACCGACCACCCGTATACGTTGGGAACGATAGGAATTATAGAAGGACGGATGGATGGAGGACAGGAGCGAGTTCTCCCAAATCCCACCTCTCAAGTTGGAACACCCGAAAATCAAAAGGTGCTGTAGGGCCGATAGAGGAGAACCAAGCTGAAACCTCGGGAACTGTTACTGCAACGAAGGAAACGACAAGTGAGGCGAGAAGGACACAGGGAGCGACGGCCTCTGAAGGCAGTGCTAAGGCGAGCGGTGGCGGATGGTCTCCGCCGAGGGTCCGCTGCTACAACTGCGGAAAAATCGGACACGTCGCGCGGGAATGCAGACGCTATAAGCAGCGGGGACACGTTGCTTTAGTGATGTTCAAGGACCAGAGGACCGAGAGAGTGCGGTATGAACCCGTGCTGAATGGGGAGAAGAAAGTTCACCCATTCGTGTGTCAAGGAACCGTAAGGATGGGGGTCGCAGACCCCATCCCCGTGAAGATGCTAAGAGACACCGGGGCTGATTTCACCCTGGTGAGTGAAACCCTGTTCCCCGAGGGTTACGAAAGTACCAGTGTGGGGGTGGCAAGTGTGACCACTGTGGGAGGCCCGGTGAGTGTGCCCGTACACCAGGTAACTTTGGATTCCGATTATGGCTGCCAGACCCTTGTGGTGGGAGTCTGTACATCAATGCCCAAGATGGAGGCACAGGTCATCTTGGGGAATGACGCGTGTGGAGGATATGTCCTTCCGAATCTTGTGAAAGGCGAAGAGTGCCTAGAACAATACAAGGAGACAGGTGGAGAGTTGAACGCCTGTGTGGGCGAGAAGGGAATCGCACCGGTGGCGATCCCAGTTTGTGCTGTAAGGCCGAGACAGTGCGAAGAACAAGGAGGTTGTGGATCTGATGGGGCTTAGGAGACGACTGACAGCCTGGGAACAAATCACCTCTGCGTAGGACCCAGAGAACGAGCGGAGGGCGAAAGTAGCCCGAATGGTGAGTTGCAGGTGACCCTCACCAGTTCTCTAGGGGTAGACCGCACTCGTCTCGGAGAGTTGCAGCAGGAGGAGGTCCCCGATTTGGTTAGTGAGGCCGAAGGAGGACGTGTGGGTCCTGAGAAGGCTTACTTTCCATTTATCTATATTATATATGCCATGCTATCCATGATGAGGGAACGATGGACACCAGGAGCAACCGTGGGAACGGTGATTGAATATGTCCAGAAGTTCAGAGAACGTCTCACCCTAACGAAAGAACTGGCTGGGAAACACCTGAAGCAGGCGCAGCGTAAGATGTCGGAGTGGTACGACAGGAGAGCTGCACAGAGGGATTTTCAGGTCGGATCCCAAGTGATGATTTTGCTTCCAGGTAAAGGTAGGGTGACCAAGACGCGGTTCGAGAGACCATACCGAGTGCTGCGACGGTTGAGTCCAGTGTCGTACGAGATTGGGAAGCCGGATGGGCCCCGAAAGAGACAGGTGTGTCACGCAGACCGCCTGAAACCTTTCTTCACTGTGGAAGGGGGAGCCGCCAGGCAGGAAGGAACGATGATCCGAGAACCCCAGCGGAAGACGGGTCTGTGTGTACCGAGGGACCGAGAACTCCCGGAGGAGGAAGTAAAGTGGTCCAAGGCGGACGGCACCAGTCTCACCAGAAAACTGAGAGTCTGACAAGGATCGAGGTCAAGCACATCAAGGGGAAGGACAATGTAGTAGCGGATGCCCTATCCCGCATACACTAACCAGACATGACAGGACCAATCGTCGCACGTCCGACCTCTTTGACGTGTCGTGTCTGACTGCTGGCGCCAGCTCGGTGCGCTGGCCGGACCCCCTTCCTTCGTGACGTCACTTTCGCCACGGGAGGTTTTCATTGGCTCCCGGTGCCACATTGCTGTCGATGACCAATCCGGTGCCACTGACGTCACACGGTTTTGGCGGGGAATCAGGAAGGCAAGCGCCATCTTGGCTTCCTAAAGGGCCTATACCACAGGCCAAAATATTACTATTTCACAAATTTTTCGGCTCTCCGAGAACACTCCACTCTCTCCCATATATCAAATTGTAGCCTGCAACGTAGAGAACGCTTGGGAAAAGTAGACATGACTCTTACTGCAGGCGTGGGAGAATTATAAGGGGGGGAACTCCGTCACATACCCCTCTTATTTTAAGGGGAGGGGTATGTGACGGAGTTCCCCCCCTTATAATTCTCCCACGCCTGCAGTAAGAGTCATGTCTACTTTTCCCAAGCGTTCTCTACGTTGCAGGCTACAATTTGATATATGGGAGAGAGTGGAGTGTTCTCGGAGAGCCGAAAAATTTGTGAAATAGTAATATTTTGGCCTGTGGTATAGGCCCTTTAGGAAGCCAAGATGGCGCTTGCCTTCCTGATTCCCCGCCAAAACCGTGTGACGTCAGTGGCACCGGATTGGTCATCGACAGCAATGTGGCACCGGGAGCCAATGAAAACCTCCCGTGGCGAAAGTGACGTCACGAAGGAAGGGGGTCCGGCCAGCGCACCGAGCTGGCGCCAGCAGTCAGACACGACACGTCAAAGAGGTCGGACGTGCGACGATTGGTCCTGTCAGTTTGACAGTTGTTTCCCGCTCCCGTGGATTTACGCGTCACCTGAAGTCTGTCAGTACTCTGTGAGGTCTTCCCTAGTTCATGTGTTGAACCAGAGAGGGAATCGACGGTTATTTGAGCAACAAGTGCTCCAGTCAGGTACTGTGCAAGAAGCAGTGAAGCCGTGCAGTGACGTATGTGACGTCTGTGGCAGTTCACCAGTTCGTGGCAGCGTAGTGGCTGACAGAGCCACTGGGTAGCTGAGGAAGGAGAGGACTATTTGGGGAATCCGGACGACTGTAGCTGAGACGTAGGCGGCAGCCGTTGATGGGAGAAGACGACGGCCAGGAGACCGACTCCAACCCTTCAAGAAGTCAAGAAGGAGGACGGACCTGCAGTGAAGAGGGCACGGAGACGACGCGCTAAACGGTGGGACGACGAGTGGTTCCGGTAGGACACGACGACGTGCCGTGTGGGGGCGTTCCCGACACGAGGACCAGGAGCTACGTACATCTCGACTCTCATCGGAGGATAGGTTGAAGTAGGTGTTTCTAGTTCCCTCCCCATTCCCCTTTAGTTAGCTATATTATTCGGCTATATTATCTAGCCTGAGGATTTTATATGTCGTGAGCAAGTCTCACCAATGTCACAGTGAGGCACCAGTTTGCCGTGTAGTACTATCAAGAGTACTTGTAATACTTATGTTGATTATTGGTGTGTACAGGCACCAGGAACAAGTGATAAATTTACTGTGTTGTGTATATCTTTCTAGAGATTTTGATGTGAACATATAGTGATAAATTATATATAATATTATGCCAGTATTTGGAAGTTAGGCTATGTGCCCAGAAACTATTTATTTTACCATTTACTGATGTCTAATCTATATGCATTATTATGTCTGTGTTCGTGCAGTGATTAATCATTTGTGAGTACAGTGAATTATTGCGTTATCGCCCACGAGAGAAAGTACTGAAAACTCCAGTGTTAATATTTCATAATATATGGTTGAATGAAGAACAGTGTAAGACCATTACAGTGAGTCATTGTAGCATTGATTGTAGAAACGACTGTTTGAGCCTGAGTACAGTGTAACTAAGAAATACGTGCTATTTGTGCCAATATCGAGTGTGCGAGTTTCTAGTAATATTGGAGAATTTAAAGAAACAGCGCGCGTGAATCTGAAAACAAGCAATAAGCTTTCGCGCGGGGGCCAGGCGATCAGCTGTTCTTGACACTTGATGAGGAGGGGAGGTGTTGCCACTTAGTGAACGCATACTATTCGTGGGAACTACCGGCCGCTGCCAGGATCAGTTGATTTATTTATTATTGTTTGGCCTTGTGACATCTTTCATACATTTTAAGTAAAATACAAAATTACCTTTGTGTTTTTATCATCTCCTCCATTGATCTTGTGGCTATAGTATACTGGAAAGCATAGAGTGATAACAGTAAGTACCTGCCTGACTCCTGATCTATTGAGTGTGACCTTGCCAAGGCTACCACTAATTCCACCAGTCCACTGAGGTGTTACTGGCCACCTAAAACACCAGTTGGTGACCTTGTGGTTTACCGTAGAGCCCGATTGTTGGGGAGGGCACACGACAGTCTAGTGAACGAGTCGTGTTCCCACTCTTTCTTAATCAGAGGCCGTTGAGATTGACTGGGAGACTCTCCTGGCGTGCAGTGGCGCCGTGAGGATCGAGTGAAGACCCGCAGGGCTACGGTGAGTGACCTTGAGCATAACTATTGCTCACCCCAGAGTAAGAATAGAGAAGTGGAAACCCCAACATTGAACGACAGAGGAACCGGGGGAAGAACATAACTAACAGCAAGAGCTAGGCGTAAACGAGAATAAAAGAAAGGAACCCAACAACTGCAGGGGCCAGAAGCATAAAGCAAGAGGTGAGGGCCCACAACTGCAGCTCGCGCAACCTGGCTGCCTTGAAAACAACGGCGAAGGAAAGGGGACTACTAACTGTAGACACTGCCAAGGAAACAAACAAAAGATGGCAGAGACAAAGATAATGTAAGCTAAATGTAACCTTTCGCCCTATAGTAAAATATGTTTTTATAACAAACATAAAGGATGCATGACACAAATGTAACCAAATAAGTAACAGGGATTAAATAGTGGTAGGCGAATGGGACATTTCGAGGCCCTTTACGAGGGCAGGCGGAGTGAGGGCAGAGCCCCTCTGTGCCCCCGTATTTATACGGCCCCAGACTGCCCGCGCAACGCCGGGGGACACGCTGCGCAAATGTTTCTTTCTCCCCCATCAGAAACATCCTTGCTTGCAAAGCAGTGGCCATTTCTGCGGTTGGAAGAAAACGCGAACAGAGTGGGGGACTTATTTTATTTTAATAATAATAATAATAATAATAAATAATTATTAAATACAAATAATTAATTATAATAATCATAATAATAAATGATTAATTATAATGAATCCTTAAATAAAGAAGCATAATAGCTAATTATAACGAATAAAATAAATAATTAAAGTGGATAATTAATTATGGTGACTAATAATGATTAGTGAATAACCATAAATTATTATACTGAAATAATATTATTGGATAGCCGTTATAATGATAATGTATTAAATCAATTACAATTAAGCTGTTGTGTGTTGTCAGGGGCATATTGCTGGTACTGTTGCCCACAATACAATACAATACAATTTTATTTAGGTAAGGTACATACATACAATAAATATTTACAAGGATTGTTTGACTTATAGGTATAGCTAGTACATACAATGCCTAAAGCCACTATTACGCAAAGCGTTTCGGGCATGATAAACTTAAATGACAAGCTTAATACTAATTTAGCATAATGAGTAGAATGAAAACAAGAAATGAAAACATAGATGAAAAAGCAGCACAAATACAATTATGTCGACAAACAGCGCTCTTTAAAGAAAAAAAAACAGACATTGGTTGACAATAGAAGGGTAAGGTAGGTTACAGGGAATTTATTAGGTATAGCTTCGCTTTTAACTTAAACTGGTTGAGAGAGGTACAGTCTTTAACATGGTTGGGAAGGTCATTCCACATTCTGGGCCCCTTGATTTGTAGAGCATTTCTAGTTTGATTAAGTCGTACTCTAGGAATATCAAAACTGTATTTATTTCTGGTGTGATGCTCATGGGTTCTGATACAACCTTCTATGAAGCTTTTGAGATCAGGATTGGCATTATAGTTTAGCGTTTTATATATGTATAATACACATGAGAGAATGTGCAGTGACTTAATGTCTAACATATTCAGAGATTTAAGTAGGGGTACCGAGTGATGTCTGGGGCCAGAATTGGATATTGTCCTAATAGCAGCTTTGTGTTGAGTAATTAGAGGACGTAAGTGATTTTGGGTAGTAGAGCCCCAAGCACAAATACCATAGTTGAGATATGGATAGATAAGGGAGTAATAGAGTCACCAGGGCAGGGCGTGGTACATAATATCTGATCTTAGAAAGAATGCCCACAGTTTTTGAAACTTTTTTTGATATGTTTAGAATGTGTCCCTGGAAATTAAGCTTGTGGTCAATGAGCATGCCAAGGAATTTGCCATCTAATTTGTTACAAATTTGGGTATTGTTTATTTTGAGATTTATTTGATTAGAGGATTTATTGCCAAACAGAATATAGAAGGTTTTGTCAATGTTAAGGGTGAGTTTGTTGGCAGTTAGCCACAGATGGACTTTATTTAGCTCAGTATTTACTGTGGCATTTAGAGCAAGGGGATCAGGACTGGAGTAAATGAAGGTTGTGTCGTCAGCAAATAAAATTGGTTTGACAACATCACAAAACACAACATCCCAAACATGATGTAACAACCCCAGAAGGCAGCTAAGTACCCAGTGACCTAAATGTGACCGAAATATTCGACAAAACCTAACCTACTAGCTCATCTCGACCTCATTAGTGTTGCTCCCTGGCGGAAGCTAACCTGACGTTTGCTGCTGCCATATCAACAAGTCTACCCCATCTGCTGCGTACATCTCTGCTGCTACCATGCAAAACAATTCTAAGCTCAGCAAGGCCGCAAAGAATGATAGCACACCTATCAGGATGAACCCAACCAGCCAAGCTAGCAACAGGAATAATGCGGCTGTCTCCCCCTTAGTGGCTACCGGGGGGAGTACCGACCCTCCCTGCGTCAACAATAACAAACCTTCCCAGCTGATTGAAGCGTCGTCACTGACTCGAGCCTTACAACAGTTATTTATTTATTTATTTATTTATTTATTTATTTATTTATTTATTTATGCATATACAAGAATGTACATAAGGAATGTGAGGATACAAATATGGTAATTACAGTCTTGTAAAGCCACTAGCACGCGCAGCGTTTCGGGCAGGTCCTTAATCTAAGAAAATTTTAAGGAGGTAAATACTTGCAAAATTTATAGACAAAAAAATGATAACAGATTACATGGAATGAAAAAAAAAGAAGATGAGAGAAAATTATAGGTACAGTATATTAAAGCACATAGGTAGCTATGATTGATTGCAATGACAGCTTGAATGGTAGTTGACAACAAATTGGTAGGCACAATACAGCAGAAACAATATAAGATTGATTGCAATGACAGCTTGAATGGTAGTTGACAAAAATTGGTAGTCACAATACAGCATATGGCTAGCACATAAAAGAAGACAGCAATGAGCACAATGATAATTAAGGTTGTTTGATATTACATAAAAATTAGGAGATTGGGTAACACTTGGTACAGAGCAAATTTAAAGCTCAGTGTAGGAAACTAAGAAGATGAAGTTAGGTACTTTTTGGTTTTGCTTTTAAATAAGGCAAAAGTTTTACAGTTTTTCAATTCACTAGGGAGTGAGTTCCATAGACTAGGTCCCTTAATTTGCATAGAGTGTTTACACAGATTAAGTTTGACCCTGGGGATATCAAAGAGATATTTATTTCTGGTGTGGTGATAATGGGTCCTATTACATCTGTCCAGGGAGAGTTTCAGAGCATGGTTTGCATTTAAGAACAGGGTTTTGTAAATGTAGTTGACACAAGAGAATGTGTGGAGGGAGTTAATATTTAGCAAGTTTAGAGATTTAAACAAGGGAGCTGAGTGTTGTCTGAAAGCAGAGTTAGTTATTATTCTGATAGCAGATTTTTGCTGTGTGATGATGGGCTTAAGGTGGTTTGCAGTGGTAGACCCCCATGCACAGATACCATAATTAAGATAGGGGTAGATTAGTGCATAATATAGTGAGAGGAGAGCAGAGTTAGGAACATAATATCTGATTTTGGAGAGTATACCAACTGTCTTAGAGACTTTCTTAGTTATGTGTTGAATGTGGGTGCTGAAGTTGAGTCTCTTGTCTAGGAATAGGCCAAGAAACTTGCCATCATTTTTATTACTGATGTTAATGTTGTCTATCTGTAGCTGAATTGCATTTGATGATTTGCTTCCAAATAAGATGTAGTAAGTCTTTTCGATGTTTAATGTTAGTTTGTTCGTTGACATCCATAAGTGGACTTTTTTTAATTCATTATTCACAACATTATTTAGTGTATGTGGGTTGAGGTTTGAGTAGATAAGGGTAGTATCGTCAGCAAACAATATAGGTTTGAGAATATTAGAGACATTAGGCAGATCGTTTATATATATAAGAAATAGAAGAGGTCCTAAGATGCTGCCCTGTGGCACTCCAACGGTAATTGGTAGAGTGGAAGAAGTTGTATCATTGATGGTTACATATTGGTGTCTGTCACTAAGATAGGATCGGATGTAGTCAAGGGCAAGGCCTCGGATTCCATAATGCTGGAGTTTAAGTAAGAGGTAGTTGTGATTAACAGTATCAAAGGCTTTTCTTAGGTCAATGAAGAGTCCAATCGGAAACTCATTTTTGTCAAGGGCTGAGTAGATAATGTCAAGGAGACTAATGATTGCATCATTGGTACTCTTTTGGGACCGGAAGCCAAACTGGCAGGGGCTGAGTATGTCGAATTTTACGAGGTAGGAATAGAGCTGTTTGTAAATAATTTTTTCAAATATTTTTGATAGAATGGGTAGATTTGATATTGGTCTATAATTGTTTATGTCCGCCGGATTGCCTCCTTTATGGACTGGCGTTACTCTTGCTTTTTTGAGGATATCAGGGAAGGTGTGACACTCTATAGATTTGTTGAACAGTAGTGCTATGGGTGGGGCAAGGGCATGGGAGGCTCTCTTGTACACAATGGACGGAATTTCACTGGTGTTCCCTGCCTTGGTTTTTAGAGAGTGTATGATGGACACAACATCTGCCGGGCTGATTGGTGAAAGGAGAAGAGAGTTTGGATAGCTGCCTGAGAGATATGTGTTAATATGTGTCTGAGTCTGTGGGATTTTACTGGCAAGATTAGCACCAACCGATGAAAAGAAAATATTAAATTCATTTGCCATTTCTAAATCAGTTGACGGTATATCCCCATCCTTGTAGAGTTTTATTTGGTTATGTGAGTGTTGTTTAGTTCCTAGGATACTAGAGATAGTTTTCCAAGTGCTTTTCATGTTGCCTTTTGCTTCATTGAATCTATTCACATAATATGCAAGTTTTGCCTTTCTTATGATACTGGTAAGCATTGATGAGTACCTTTTAGCTACTTCCTTTGAAACTAGGCCAATCCTAACTTTCTTTTCATATTCATGTTTCTTGTTGATTGAGTTGAGAATGCCACTTGTGAGCCATGGATTGTTTAATCTTTTGTCAGTTACTTGCTTTGTAAGAAGGGGACAATGAAGGTTGTAGAGGCTTAGAGTTTTGGAGAGGAAGAGGTTAGCTAATGAATTTATATCATGGGTATTATTGAATTCAGAATCCCAGTTAATATTGTGAAGTGCCTCTGTAAGATTGTCTAAAGCTGATTCACTGTGTAGCCTAAATGAAAGTTTCTTGCTTTTTGGTGGTGTTATGTCCATGTTCGCTATAAGAAAGGTAGGATAGTGGTCAGTTGTTCTGTCGTAGATTATACCAGATACAAGGGGAGCTGTTATGTTTGTCCATATGTGGTCCAAGGTAGTGGCTGATGTTTGAGTGACTCGGGTAGGTTTGGTGATAGTGGGGATTAGCATACAGGAGTTCATGCTGTTAAGGAAATAGTCAACTTGAGAGCAGTTTTGTTGACCCAGGTCAATATTAAAGTCTCCTCCCAGAATTATGTGGTTTTTGTTGAGATTGTTGTTTATAATAAGATTCCTTAGGTTGTCTGAGAAAGAAGCTATGTTAGTATTAGGAAATCTATAGATGGCTCCAATAGTCAAAGAGGATTTAAGGGATTTAATTGTAAACTGAGCAAAAGTATATTCACAGTAGTCATCTCTGTCACTAATAACACTGTTGCAGATAAATGTATCTCTGTAATATATAGCTGTGCCACCACCTTTTTTATTAGGCCTACAGTTATGAATGGCTTTATAACCAGCTAAGTTGTAGAGTTGGGTATAGTCTTTATTTAGCCAAGTTTCTGTTAAAATAATGAACGATAGGTTAGTACCTAGTGCTGTGAGTAATGCATTTATATCGTCAAAATGTTTACCAAGTGATCTAACATTTTGGTTATAAACTGATAGACAGGTGCTATTTTGGAGTTTGTTTTTAGCCTGGTGTGCTGTGAAATACTTACAATAATGATGATCAATGTGCTGGTTGGTATAGATATGAGACAGAAGATTTTGATCAGGATCAATATCAGTGTGCATAGAGATGCAGAGGGATCACGATACAAGATAACACGATAAAGCAAAACACAAGAATAAAAGCAAATACAATAAAATAGTAACAATTTAGAAGTAAAATAAAGATCCAATAGATAGCCAGGGAGGACACAGAAGTTACATAAAATAAAACACAAAAAATCAGTAGAGACTGACAATATAAATGTAAAATAAAAAATAATAAGAAAAATAATAATCATAAAAAAAATGATCTTGAAGATAATTAGCTTAGTAATGGTTAATTAACAGGGTAATAAAAAGCCCTAGGTTTAGTGACAAGGGGATTAACTAAGAACAAATAATTAAGAGTATAAAACAGGCAAAGATGACAAACAAAAAATAAAGTAAAAATAAAAATAAAAATAAAAATAAACACCTTTGGAAAGGAAAGGCAGAGCTTAAGTACACTTTGGTTGTATGTGAGACTACAAATTATGTTCTGGTTATTCAGCTGATATCCTACAGTCATCCAGGAAAGAAGTGAGGTGTGCCTCAGTGGTTATGACATAAGTTTTTCCAGAGTCAGTCTTCCTAGCTATTATTTTACCATCGCGCACAAAACAATGTTTAATAGCAGCGGATCTTTAGCAGATTCCACGTAGTTTAAATAAGAGATTTTGTCTGAATCTGGTAAGACATGTTCTGACTTTAAGCGTCTCGCTGATAATCCATGGCTCAAATTATTGACTCAAATACATGATGACCAAAAGTCTATAATCCGAGAGCAGTCGGACCTGATAATGAAGCTTCAGAGTGATGCTTTGGCCATGCACAAGATTAACCAAGATCTGTCTGCCAGAGTCGGCCACCTCGAACAGGAATTAAGCTCTCTTCAGATCTCGGTTACTAACTTTAAACCAGCAGAAACCTCTAAGAAGCAAGAAGAGATGCTACAAAAGTTAGAGAACCATTTTAACTCCCTACAACAGCAACACACTGCAACCCAAGACGAATCAGACCAACTTAAGCTCCTTGATTCTGTCATCATCTCATCACATGATTTTCCCCATGAAACTGACAGAGAAGACTGTACTGCCATCGTGATCCAGGAATTGCGTACTAAGTTGAATTATTCATTCGAAGCAAGAGACATTAAGTCAGCTTATAGAGTGGGTACCAAATCATCTGGTACAAACAACAGAAAGATACGGGTGAAGTTAGATAGCTGCTCCCGCAAGTCAGACCTTATCACTACTGCAGTCGCTAGGAAATCCAATGTTTATGTGAACGAATGTCTTACCAGATTCAGACAAAATCTCCTATTTAAACTACGTGGAATTTGCAATAGATCCACTGCTATTAAACATTGTTTTGTGCGCGATGGTAAAATAATAGCTAGGAAGACTGACTCTGGAAAAACTTATGTCATAACCACTGAAGCACACCTCACTTCTTTCCTGGATGACTGTGGGATATCAGCTGAATAACCAGAACATAATTTGTAGTCTCACATACAACCAAAGTGTACTTAAGCTCTGCCTTTCCTTTCCAAAGGTGTTTATTTTTATTTTTATTTTTTTTTTTTGTTTGTCATCTTTGCCTGTTTTATACTCTTAATTATTTGTTCTTAGTTAATCCCCTTGTCACTAAACCTAGGGCTTTTTATTACCCTGTTAATTAACCATTACTAAGCTAATTATCTTCAAGATCATTTTTTTATGATTATTATTTTTCTTATTATTTTTTATTTTACATTTATATTGTCAGTCTCTACTGATTTTTTGTGTTTTATTTTATGTAACTTCTGTGTCCTCCCTGGCTATCTATTGGATCTTTATTTTACTTCTAAATTGTTACTATTTTATTGTATTTGCTTTTATTCTTGTGTTTTGCTTTATCGTGTATCTTGTATCGTGATCCCTCTGCATCTCTATGCACACTGATATTGATCCTGATCAAAATCTTCTGTCTCATATCTACACCAACCAGCACATTGATCATCATTATTGCAAGTATTTCACAGCACACCAGGCTAAAAACAAACTCCAAAATAGCACCTGTCTATCAGTTTATAACCAAAATGTTAGATCACTTGGTAAACATTTTGACGATTTAAATGCATTACTCACAGCAATAGGTACTAACCTATCGTTCATTATTTTAACAGAAACTTGGCTAAATAAAGACTATACCCAACTCTACAACTTAGCTGGTTATAAAGCCATTCATAACTGTAGGCCTAATAAAAAAGGTGGTGGCACAGCTATATATTACCGAGATACATTTATCTGCAACAGTGTTATTAGTGACAGAGATGACTACTGTGAATATACTTTTGCTCAGTTTACAATTAAATCCCTTAAATCCTCTTTGACTATTGGAGCCATCTATAGATTTCCCAATACTAACATAGCTTCTTTCTCAGACAACCTAAGGAATCTTATTATAAACAACAATCTCAACAAAAACCACATCATTCTGGGAGGAGATTTTAATATTGACCTGGGTCAACAAAATTGCTCTCAAGTTGACTATTTCCTTAACAGCATGAACTCCTGTATGCTAATCCCCACAATCACCAAACCTACCCGAGTCACTCAAACATCAACCACTACCTTGGACCACATATGGACAAACATAACAGCTCCCCTTGTATCTGGTATAATCTACGACAGAACAACTGACCACTATCCTACCTTTCTCATAGCGAACATGGACATAACACCACCAAAAAGCAAGAAACTTTCATTTAGGCTACACAGTGAATCAGCTTTAGACAATCTTACAGAGGCACTTTACAATATTAACTGGGATTCTGAATTCAATAATACCCATGATATAAATTCATTAGCTAACCTCTTCCTCTCCAAAACTCTAAGCCTCTACAACCTTCATTGTCCCCTTCTTACCAAGCAAGTAACTGACAAAAGATTAAACAATCCATGGCTCACAAGTGGCATTCTCAACTCAATCAACAAGAAACATGAATATGAAAAGAAAGTTAGGATTGGCCTAGTTTCAAAGGAAGTAGCTAAAAGGTACTCATCAATGCTTACCAGTATCATAAGAAAGGCAAAACTTGCATATTATGTGAATAGATTCAATGAAGCAAAAGGCAACATGAAAAGCACTTGGAAAACTATCTCTAGTATCCTAGGAACTAAACAACACTCACATAACCAAATAAAACTCTACAAGGATGGGGATATACCGTCAACTGATTTAGAAATGGCAAATGAATTTAATAGTTTCTTTTCATCGGTTGGTGCTAATCTTGCCAGTAAAATCCCACAAACTCAGACACATATTAACACATATCTCTCAGGCAGCTATCCAAACTCTCTTCTCCTTTCACCAATCAGCCCGGCAGATATTGTGTCCATCATACACTCTCTAAAAACCAAGGCAGGGAACACCAGTGAAATTCCGTCCATTGTGTACAAGAGAGCCTCCCATGCCCTTGCCCCACCCATAGCACTACTGTTCAACAAATCTATAGAGTATCACACCTTCCCTGATATCCTCAAAAGAGCAAGAGTAACGCCAGTCCATAAAGGAGGCAATCCGGCGGACATAAACAATTATAGACCAATATCAAATCTACCCATTCTATCAAAAATATTTGAAAAAATTATTTACAAACAGCTCTATTCCTACCTCGTAAAATTCGACATACTCAGCCCCTGCCAGTTTGGCTTCCGGTCCCAAAAGAGCACCAACGATGCAATCATTAGTCTCCTTGACATTATCTACTCAGCCCTTGACAAAAATGAGTTTCCGATTGGACTCTTCATTGACCTAAGAAAAGCCTTTGATACTGTTAATCACAACTACCTCTTACTTAAACTCCAGCATTATGGAATCCGAGGCCTTGCCCTTGACTACATCCGATCCTATCTTAGTGACAGACACCAATATGTAACCATCAATGATACAACTTCTTCCACTCTACCAATTACCGTTGGAGTGCCACAGGGCAGCATCTTAGGACCTCTTCTATTTCTTATATATATATAAACGATCTGCCTAATGTCTCTAATATTCTCAAACCTATATTGTTTGCTGACGATACAACCCTTATCTATTCAAACCTCAACCCACATACACTAAATAATGTTGTGAATAATGAATTAAAAAAAGTCCACTTATGGATGTCAACGAACAAACTAACATTAAACATCGAAAAGACTTACTACATCTTATTTGGAAGCAAATCATAAAATGCAATTCAGCTACAGATAGACAACATTAACATCAGTAATAAAAATGATGGCAAGTTTCTTGGCCTATTCCTAGACAAGAGACTCAACTTCAGCACCCACATTCAACACATAACTAAGAAAGTCTCTAAGACAGTTGGTATACTCTCCAAAATCAGATATTATGTTCCTAACTCTGCTCTCCTCTCACTATATTATGCACTAATCTACCCCTATCTTAATTATGGTATCTGTGCATGGGGGTCTACCACTGCAAACCACCTTAAGCCCATCATCACACAGCAAAAATCTGCTATCAGAATAATAACTAACTCTGCTTTCAGACAACACTCAGCTCCCTTGTTTAAATCCCTAAACTTGCTAAATATTAACTCCCTCCACACATTCTCTTGTGTCAACTACATTTACAAAACCCTGTTCTTAAATGCAAACCATGCTCTGAAACTCTCCCTGGACAGATGTAATAGGACCCATTATCACCACACCAGAAATAAATATCTCTTTGATATCCCCAGGGTCAAACTTAATCTGTGTAAACACTCTATGCAAATTAAGGGACCTAGTCTATGGAACTCACTCCCTAGTGAATTGAAAAACTGTAAAACTTTTGCCTTATTTAAAAGCAAAACCAAAAAGTACCTAACTTCATCTTCTTAGTTTCCTACACTGAGCTTTAAATTTGCTCTGTACCTAGTGTTACCCAATCTCCTAATTTTTATGTAATATCAAACAACCTTATCATTGTGTTCATTGCTGTCTTCATTTATGTGCTAGCCATATGCTGTATTGTGACTACCAATTTTTGTCAACTACCATTCAAGCTGTCATTGCAATCAATCTTATATTGTTTCTGCTGTATTGTGCCTACCAATTTGTTGTCAACTACCATTCAAGCTGTCATTGCAATCAATCTTAGCTACCTATGTGCTTTAATATACTGTACCTACAATTTTCTCTCATCTTTTTTTTTTCATTTCATGTAATCTGTTATCATTTTTTTGTCTATAAATTTTGCAAGTATTTACCTCCTTAAAATTTTCTTAGATTATGGACCTGCCCGAAACGCTGCGCGTGCTAGTGGCTTTACAAGACTGTAATTACCATATTTGTATCCTCACATTCTTTATGTACATTCTTGTATATGCATAAATAAAAATAAAAAATAAAATACTGTCACCACCATGGGATGGGTCAACAGTACTAGAGCCGGCATCAGTAGACACGTGTTGAGTTTCGGGCACTTGCCTCCTTGTGCCAAGGGAGGCTGGCCGGTTGGGACAGTCTGAGTTCCAGATGGTAACTCCTTAATTCCATACCACATCTGAAACACTTCGGCGGCGGTTTAGACGGAGCCACAGTTTCAAGTTGTTGCCCTGTTTCTGTTACAGTGTTCTGTTGCTTCTGTTCTAGCTTTCTTTGGTCTCTGGTCTTCTTATACTGACAGTCCTTCAGTGTATGAGGACCGGAACAGAGAGCACATTTGGGTGTGGGGCACCGGCAGTGCTTAGCTATATGGCCACTGCCACAGTGCGTCCCGGCCGAGTCAGGCACAGCGGAGAAGGAGCCAGAGTTGCTGTGAATTTATTTTTACGATACTATTTACAGTGTCTATGGCGTAATTTACAACCATTTTTTTCACTGATGTAGTACAATATACTGTCACTTGATGTGTTATTATAATACAACTGTTTTTAATTTATTTTGTTGTCATATATTAGTGTCACAAGTATTTGCAGAAAAAGTCTTATTTTTCAGTAAATATACAATTTATTATGAATTGTTTTCACTATATACACTCTTGCTCTGTATGTATATGTTTTTGGACCAGTCTTGGACATTTAGAAGTCATCAAGACTGTGATACTCGTCAAAACATTTGACATGTATCAGCGCCTTGCTGATAACCCTCGGCACAAGTTGTTAACCCAAGTACATGAAGACCAAATGTCAGTAATCAAAGAGCAGTCGGCCTTAATAATGAACCTGCAAGGTTCATTATTATCCTTGCAGGATGAAGCTGGAGCCTTACTCAAGAATAATCAAGATCTATTTACCGAAGTCGACCTCCTCGAACAAGAATTAAACCTTCTCAAGAACACAGTTACTAACTTTAATCCAGATGAAACCACTAGAAAACAGGAAGAAATGTTACAAAAGTTTGAGAACCATCTGAACAACCTACAACAGCAACACACTGTTACCCAAGACGAAACAGACCAACAGAAACTACTTGATTCTGTCGTTATCTCTTCACGTGATTTTCCCCATGAAACTGACGGAGAAGACTGTGCTGCCATCGTGATCCAGGAATTGCAGGATAAGATAAGTTATTCAATCAAAAAAAGTGACATCAAATCAGCTTACAGAGTGGGCATCAAATCATCTGGTACAAATAACAGGATAATTTGCGTGAAATTAGATAGCTACTCCCGCAAGTCAGACCTTATCAGTTCTGCAGTCTCTAGTAAATCCACTGTTTATGTGAATGAATGTCTGACAAGGTTCAGACAAAATCTCTTGCTCAAACTGCGTGGATTCCGCAAAAATTTTCCTGCAATTAAACATTGTTTTGTGCGAGATGGTAAAATTATAGCCAGGAAGACTGACACTGGAAAAACCTCAAAAAAATTCAAAATTCAAATGTTTATTCAGGTAAAGTACATACATACAAGGGGTGATACAAATATTGATGAGTTTATAGATAGAGCTAGTACATACAATGCCTAAACCCACTATTACGCAAAGCGTTTCGGGCAGGAAAAACATTAAAGACTAAAACTTAATACTAATTGAGATTAAAGTACAAAAACCTATGTAATAACCACTGAAGCTCACCTCAATTCTTTCCTGAATGACTGTGGGATAACAACTGAATAACCAGAATACAAATTATAGTCTCATCTAACGACCAGTGTGTACTATAGCTCTGCCTTTCCATTCAAAAAGTTTTAATTTTATTTTTTTAAATTGTCATCTTGTTGTCTCTTTTTTCTTGTTTTTTTGCTATATTTTTATATACTGCATACTCCCTTATTCTATCTGAACACTGACTTTGCCTGTGTCCTCTAGTGTAAACTTTATCATCAGTGTACCTGAGTGTACCTCCAGCTAATCTACCTCATTTTGTTTTAGTGTAACTTAAGTAATTAACAATATTGTAATTATAATATTATAGTAAGTATGTTTTTATTTTATAGAATTATTAATTGTTAGTTGATTTGTATTGGTCATCTATTGAAAGTACCTTTAAGCAACCTACCTCATTCTGTGTATAGTTATATATATTCTTTTTTTTATATCTAGATCTTTTTATAATGGTCTTTTTTGCTTTTTTATCTGTCAAACAGTCCTCATATGCAAACTAGTATTGACCCAGACCTAAACCTCTTATCTAGTATCTATGACAATCATCACTTTAATGATCAAAATTGCAGGTATTACACAGCACATGATGTAAACAATGTTTTAGCGTGTAATCACAATGTTTCTGTAATTAACTTGAATGTAAGATCTCTAAGCAAACACTTTGATGATGTTAATGCCCTGATTCAAACAGTTGACAACAAATTCTCTTTTATTGTGTTTACTGAAACGTGGTTAAAAGAGGATACTACTCAACTCTACAACATACCTAACTACTCAGCTATTCACAACTGTCGTCCCATACAAAGAGGTGGTGGTACTTCTCTTTACTACCACCATGAACTGACTTGCTGAAAAGTAATTAAAACTAGAGTCCCTTATGGAGAGTATATATTTGCCTGTTTCAGAGTCAAGGGTAGTGAGGCTGTCCTGACTGTGGGAGCAGTCTACAGAATTCCTAACACTGATGTGACTGAATTTAACTCTAACCTTAGAAATCTTATACTAGAGAACAGACTGAACAAAAACCACTTAATTTTTTCTAGGGACTTTAACGTTAACCTCTGCGAGCCTGATAACTCTCCTGCTGCTAGTTTCCTCAACTGTATGAATTCCTGCTTCCTCATACCCTTAATCACTAGACCTACTAGAATCACTGATAGTACTGCTGCGGCTCTTGATCACATCTGGACCAACATAACCTCTCCTCTTTCTTCAGGGATAATCACTGATAGCACTACAGACCATTACCCCACATTTCTCCTAACTATCATTAACAAACCACTGTCCTATGCTACCGAAACAAGTCACAACTAAAAGGCTAAACAATCCTTGGCTTACAAAGGGGATACTTAAATCTATTAATAAAAACCATGACCTTGAGAAGAAGTATAGGTTAGGTATCGTCTCCAAAGAACTTTCAAAGAATTACTCATCATTACTATCTAAAATAATTAGAAGAGCCAAAATTAAAGACTACGAAGATAAATTTACTCAAACAAAGGGCAACATCAAGAAAACATTGAGCACAATTTCACAAATATTGGGATCAAAAAAGATTTTAAATAACAAACCAATAATCCTGTCCAATACCGATGGTCTGCTTTCAGCCACTGATATTGCTGTTGAATTCAATAGGTTCTTCTCATCCATTGGGTCATCCCTTGCTAATGATATTCCATCTTCCAGTACTAATGTTCAGGACTATCTTACAGGTAACCACCCACAGTCTCTGTACCTAACGCCCGCTAATTCCACTGATGTAAATGAGGTAATCCTTTCCCATAAGACCAAGTCTAGTGCCCTTGTGGAGATACCAACTCTAATCTACAAAAAAGCCTCCAGATCTTTAGCCCCTGCCATTGCATTGCTCTACAACAAGTCACTTGAACTCCAAACTTTTCCAGATATTCTAAAAAAAAGCGAGAGTAACCCCCAGTCCATAAAGGTGGTGATCTCACCGATATCAACAACTACAGACCTATATCAATTCTGCCAAACTTGTCAAAAATATTTGAAAAACTAATCTACAAGCAGCTTTACTCTTATCTAGCCAAACACAATATACTAAGCTCTTGTCAATATGGCTTCAGACCCAAAAAAGCACTAACGATGCACTTATTAGTATGATTAACTTGATACATGCAGCTCTTGATAAAAATGAGTTTCCTGTTGGGTTATTTGTGGACCTGCGTAAGGCTTTTGACACTGTTAACTACCAAAACCTTCTTCTTAAATTACATCATTATGGAGTCAGAGGTCACTCCATGCAATACCTTCAGTCTTACCTTACTGACAGGCTCCAGTATGTTTCTGTGAATAATTCCATTTCTCCGACACTACCTATAAACATCGGTGTTCAACAGGGCAGCATACTTGACCCTCTCCTCTTTCTCATCTACATTAATGACCTTCCAATTGCCTCTCAATACCTCAAACCAAACCTATTTGATGATGACATAACTTTCATCTTCTCCAGTCCTGACCCTCTTGCTCTAAATGTCACTGTGAATACTGAACTAAATAAAGTCCATCTTTGGCTAACTGCTAACAAACTCACCCTTAACATTGACAAAACTGTCTATATTTTGTTTGGTAATAAATCCTCTAATGAAATTAATTTAAGAATAAACAATATACAAATCAGTAGTAAAGTTGATGGCAAATTCCTTAGTGTCCTCATCGATAACAAGCTGAATTTCCAGGGACACATTCTAAATATAGCAAAAAAAGTTTCTAAAACTGTTGGCATTCTTTCTAAGATCAGATATTATGTACCTCGCCCTGCCCTGGTGACTATTACTCCCTCATCTATCCTTATCTCAACTATGGTATTTGTGCTTGGAGTTTTACTACCCAAAATCATTTACGTCCTCTAATTACCCAACACAAAGCTGCTATTAGAACAATATCTTTTCTGACCAGGGGGAGAAAGATACTGGCAGTATGGGGCGTTAAAGTTTATTGAAGATTAAATTCTGCAGAACATGTAAATGTATAAAGTTCAAATATAAAGTAAGTAATTATATAAAGTTTATATTAAACACGGTTTATATTATAGGCTTATAACAAAGTTGATATTATTAAACTTAATATTGAACATGTAAATATATAAAGTTTCATAATATATAATTTAAGGACTATATAACGTTTATATTAAAATATATAAAGTAAATATATAAAGTAAGAATTAACAGTAACAAGTCCGAGGACTAGATTTAACTTAAAAGGTACACCCGTAGTAAGTATGAGACCTTAGCCTATAGTGACATGGAAACTAATTCTGCAGAAACCTAAAGGTTAACTGGTACTAGAATTAAGGCCGAGTGCAAATGTGTAGTAATTATATAACACTAGGATATAACAGGCAGGACACAAAGAATAACTAATAAGTGAGAGACCACATAACACGTAATGTACCCGGCCAAGAGGCCGTAAAAGACCTAATGGATAAGGAGAAGGGGGTGTGACTACAAGTAGGGCTTACTAGCACCTAGACTGGGCAAAGTATTAGCTGCGGACAGCGGGACACTTGGGGACCGGCGCTGCACCCCCCTTCCCACATGCAGTGGGGAGACAATCGGGACAACTGTGCAAAGCATGACGGGGGTACAAAAGCAGCCGCTTGCAAAAGGGGGGGAGGGTGGGGTTTTGCGAGGGCAGCGGCGAGGGCAGGCGGAGTGAGGCAGAGCCCCAGTGTGCGCCCGTATTTATACAGGCCCCAAACTGCCCGCGCAACGCCGCGGGACGCGCTGCGCAATTGTTTCTTTCTCCCCCGCCAGAAAAATCCCCGCTTGCGATCAAGCAGTGACCATAACTCTGGCCCCCAGACAGCACTCGGTACCCTTACTCAAATCTCTGAATATGTTAGATATTAAGTCATCGTCTCTTGTGTACTCTATATATTTTAAACTTTGAATTGTAATGTCACTCCTGACCTTCAACGCTTCTTAGAAGGATGTAACAGAACTCATGAGCACCACATCAGAAACAAATACCTATTTGATATTCCAAAAGTTTGACTAATCAAACTAGGAATGCTCTACAAATCAAGGGACCAAGAATGTGGAATGACCTTCCCAATTATGTCAAAGATAACATAACCATCTCTCTCAACCAGTTTAAGATGAAAACTAAGTACTACCTAATTAACTCCATGTAACCTACCTTACTTCTAAATGTCAACCCATGTCTTACTACTAAAAAAAAAAACTGCTGTTTGTTGACCAACTTGTATATTGGCTATTTTCTACCATGTTCCCCCTTTTTTGTCTTTTAATTTTATTTCATTCAACACAATTTATACTTTAAGCTCAATTACTATTAAGTTTTAGTCTAAGTGTTTGTTCCCCACCTCACCTTGCCCGAAACGCTATCCGTACTAGTGGCTTTAGGTATTGTATGTACTACCTCTGTCTATAAATCTAACATTATGTTTGTAACTAATAAATAAATAAATAATAAATGTTTATTCAGGTAAGGAACATACATACAAGAGATTTTACAAAAATTGATAGATTTATAGATAGAGCTAGTACATACAATGCCTAAAGTCACTATTACGCAAAGCGTTTCGGGCAGGAAAAACATTAATGACTAAAACTTAATACTAATTGAGTATAAAGAATAAAATGTGTTGAGAACAAATAAAAATAAAAATAAAAAAGGGGGGAACATGGCTGAAAAAGCAGCACAAATACAATTAGGTCGACAAACAGCGTTGTTTAAAAAAACAGTCATGGGTTGACAATATAGGGATAGAATTTATTAGGTAGTGCTTCGTTTTTATCTTAAACTGGTTGAGAGAGGTACAGTCTTTAACATCTAATCTTCTATGTACGTACTTTTACCTTTAGAAACATTTGATTTGATTTTATATGGGTTTGTATGTGCAAACTTCTCAGTAAACGAAGTTGTTTCTAGTGCGGTATACGAAACTGCAGTAGGTGATTTTTTTTTTTTTTTTTTATTATTATTATTTTCTACCACAGACGTGGCCACACATTTACAATGCTAACCAGCATATATGCATTTTCTTCTGTCCTCCATGGACAGGGTTAGAGAAATGTTAAACATAGAGTTCAAGGGTTTATTGAACACTCAACCACAGAAGGTGATTCGGTGCTTTTAAAATGCTAAGCTAACCTACATACGTAAATACATAGATACACAGATTCACGTATGCCCTACATAAAGTGTTTGATGTGTCTTTTACATAGTGTCATTAATGTACATTCACAAAGGTGAAATGTAATTCTGATCAGATTTCCATATATACTTTATACCCATACATATACATACACACACACATATACATACATATATACACACACATGCATTCACATACATCTGTCTCATTTACTCTGACAGGGTGAGATAGCTGATAAAGAAACTAGTGTGCAATTAAGCACTTAATCACTGAAGGTGATGAAGGTGCTTTTACAAGCTCAGGTTATATAGTTATATCATATATATACATTGAATAAATGATATATTACATGGTCAATCTTGGATACAAGTCCAATATATCATCAAGTGTTCCAGTACTCATATAGTAATTACAGAGTTCAGCATACCTTAGCCCAGGAGGGCGAAAGTCAGTCAGTATGGGACATTCTACAATATAATGTTCAAGAGAGTGCATGTTTTCTCTTTCAGAAAGTTGACACATTGTGTACTCGACATTTGGGTTTTGAGAAAGCTGCCAGATACGTCTATATCCCAGGCGTATTCTGGCCACTATAACATCACATTGCCGGGTTCTTGTTCTATTAGTCCCGTATGTGAATGTCTCCTCACGATATCTATCATAATATTTAATGCTACAACTTTCAGGTCTTTGTGAATTTGTTAGGTCGGTGAGATTTTCATTAGATATTTGTTTAAGTATTCTCTTTGTCACTGCTAATGAAACACCCATATCAATTTCTACCACTGGTTTTCTGCAGGCTCTTAGCAAGCATATCAACAGTGTCATGCCTTGAGATGCCAACATGTGATGGTATCCATAGGAATTTAATCTCAAATCTGTTTTCTTTAGCAGCTAAAACATTCATTCGAATATCACTGACTATTTTCTGGGTGTCACTACTATGTGCATTCAGTGCCAGGAGTGCACTCTGCGAGTCACAGTATATAAGTCCACTGCCTTTGTCTTTTAAAAATTCAGTGGCAAGGTATATGCCTGCAAGTTCGGTTTGAGTTGTTACTTGCCCAGTCATTGACGCGCTTCATTGCTGTATGTACGAGAGAAGATTGTTCAAATATGTTACATGCACATCCGGTACATCGTCCACCTTCTTCTACAGAGCCGTCGGTATAGCACTGATAAACATCGTTACCCATACTCTGAGTACTTTCAGTGATGCTTTTCAGTGTTAACTGTTTTAATAATGTAGTGTGCACACTATCTTTCTTGGGCGCATTTACAAAATCAACTGATAGATCCCAGTTATCCCATGGAGTAATTGACTGATTAATCATTAGTTGAGTTGGATACATATTTAATATGTTGATGGAGTTGGCTACCTTGTAGATCCATTATACATAATCAGATTTCGTTCTTCTTCTATAGACCTCAAGTGAGTGCAGCATATTAGAAAGTTTAGCTTGAAACTTCATGTGTTGTCTAGATCTACTCAATGCCTTCACGCCGAAAACTGTGCTAATAGACAAAATTCTCTCGCTTATGGTAGGTAATTTTAACTCTGCTCTCATATTAACTATTCTCGTGGACTTTGGAGCCCCAAGGATGAGACGCATAGCTTCATTTTGCAAGGTTTCAAGAGATTTCAGCTCTTTGTCAGTATACAGTGTGAGATGTAGAGCATTGTAGTCAATCACAGAGCGTATAAATGATACATAAAACATTCTAGCAAGTCTCACGTTAAGTCCATAATTGACACCAACAAGGACCCGCAAGGGCTTTAATCTCTCCCAAAGTCTCCTCTTGAGAGAAGAAAGGTACCCAGGGTCGTTAATGGGGACACCAATTAAGGTATCTGTAAGACTCGCAGTTCTCAAGTGCTCGCCCATCTATATGATAATTGGGTGGTGGAATACCACATGGAATGAGGGCACGAGTTTTCTGTACAGAGATAAGGAGGCCACATTCCTCAGCTCTAGTAGCAAAAGCGTCGAGCAGAACCTGCATTCTAGGCTCGGAGGCAGCCTGTAAACATATATCATCAGCATAACAAATGACAGTGTCTTCATTATTAGTTGGAAGATCTTTAATAAGTTTATGCATCAGAACGTTGAACAACAAGGGGCTGAGGACCCCTCCTTGTGGAGTTCCCAGTTCAAAGTGTTTGCTCTCTGTGCTTTTAACACCATTAAACAAAACATATGCTGTTCGATTAGACAAATAGCCCTTTATCCATTTCAGTAATTTTCCTTGTATTCCCAGCTCGGCAAGCTGTTCCAGTATGATTTCTCTGTTTGCTGTATCAAAAGCTGCTGCTAGGTCGATGAAGACTGTTTGAGGGGAAGCTTCAATATGTGCGAAGTACTCAGCAAAACAGTGTTGTGTACTGAGCCCAGGCATAAATCCAAACAGTTGGGGTGACAGGTGCCCCTGTATACGATACATGAGTCGGTTAAGAACAATACGTTCAAGCACTTTGCAAACACACGATGTTAGAGATATGGGTCTATAATTATCTGAGTGTGGTTTGGGGATGGGAACAATGACACTCTTTGTCCAAGCATCAGGTAATACTCCTTCACGTAAACTCATTCTGTACAACACTAATAATGGATTACCTGGTACGTGTGAGACTAATCTCAGTAGACTGTAAGTAATACCATCCTCTCCAGGAGCAGTTGATTTTCCCATCTTTAGTGCATGATTTAATTCCCATTCAGTTACATCATTAAGGTCCGACACGTCGATAGCTGTACAGGCAAGATTGATGGTTCGTTGTCTGTTGGGGCGTGTGTCATCAAGTTTGTGCTGTATGTTAATTGGGAGCGAGTCAGTAGCTCGATGTTAGTGCCCATTGATCAAGGAGGATGTTTGCTTGTTCTAGTGGGCTGTGGTGCAGCGGTTTGGTTGGGCTGCTTCTAGAGATTTTTCGTATCTTTTCCCAAACTTCAACAAGTGTTGTCTGCTCATTTATACTTTGTAGGAACTCTTCCCAATGTTTATTACGTATGACGTTGCTCATGTCTCTCACCTCTCTATTTGCAACTAGAAATGCATGCAAGTCACCTTGTGCTTTGGTTCATTTGTACGTATCTCCAAGTTGCTTTACTCGTTCATGTTCTTTAACAAATACGGGGTCAAGGACCCACTTGGGTGGTGGTAGGTGTTGTCCACTTCTGCTAGGCTTACGACCTGTTCCCCAACACACCCATGTGTCGTAGTAGGTAGTAATCGTACCAACGAGATCTCTGGAGAAGGCTTGTACATTCGTTATTGTGTAATCTTGATACCATTTTGAAATACAATTAATAAAGTGGTCATGCAAGCCATATGGAATATTAATTTTCCGTCTCTGATGTCTATTAGGTACATCACACTGTACCTCATAGGAAGCAGAAACTGCATAATGATCACTAACTAAGTGATTTACCAACGAACATTCCATCCTATCTTGCACAAGGTTTCTACCCATTACATAATCAAGTCTGCCTCCCAATAAATGAGTTTGGGTATCCGTAGTATACACGGTAAATCTGTTGTCATAAACATATTTTATAAATTTGCATCCATTATCGTTGTTAGTACTGTCTCCCAGCGTAATATGTCTAGCATTAAAATCTCCCGTGTATATTGTCCCATGATTGTCTAGATCTGGGAACAATGCTACATTGAGTTTCTGGCTTCTGGCATATACATTGAGGAATGAGAAGTGGCCTGCTGTAGTTTGTACATGAAAGTGATGGTACTGTGTGTGTACATTGTGTGACGTGCTCACAAGAATGTGCGGTAAATCACTTCTGACGTATGCTAATAGGCCTGTGGCGTTACTGTTATTATAGGATGCATACCCTCTGATCTTTGGTGGGGTTTTGTTTATCATGTTGGACGTGTAGGGCTCCTGTATAGCAATTATATCTATGTTGTTACTGGTAACATATGCAATTAGATCATTCAGTCTTTTGTTGATGCTACGAATGTTCCAACTGAGAAACCTAATGATCCTTGTGTCAACAGCAGCCATCGTCTTGGTGTTGTTCCTCCCTGGGACTGGTGGTCCCATTGTTGACCTTGTCCCACGTACACAATGCGTCAATAAGTGACTCTACGACGTAAAGAGCCACACCAACCTGGCGTTTGGTGTCGTCAGGAACATCTGGTGACATCATCAGATTCTTGATCACTGAGCAACTCGGGATGGTCCGCGAGTGAATGTTCTCTGTAAGTCGTAGGACATAATTACTGTCACTCAGAATATTATCTTTTCCATTCTCGTACTTGGCTTGAGCGCGTTCGTTAAGGTCATGAATCAGTTTAAAATATTCTGATGCAGATCGACTTCCTTTTCCAGTTAATGTTTCTGTGTCACTAACACTGCTGTCATCCCTGAGTTGACTGACGACGTCGCTGCCACCACCTCTGTTGTCGCTCTCCTCTCTGCCGCCGCTGCTGCCGCCGCCGTCGCCGTCGCCGCCGCTGATTGGACCGTTCCGGCTCCTACCTTCCCCCCCCCCCGGCCATTGGGACTCGGGCAGCCCCCCTCCCCACAAGTGGCAGACGTGCATCTACCAAGGGACAACTGTTTCCTTCAAAAATGATATAATTGTGTGCTATTGTATTAAAATAAAAATGCTATGTACATTCTCTGATTGAAAAACATGAGGAAAAATACTTGTGTAAATGAGAACAGCTAGATATAAACAAAAATAAGAAAAAGAAAAAATAAGATATGAACTAGAAAACAAATATTAGAACGCTTGTCCGGGCACCATTTTGTCAACAACAAAAACACCAGTCCAGGTGTGGGATCGTCCTCCGCGGCCTCTCAGTCCGCAGATCCATCCCGCATGAAGTCATCTGCTCTTTTTCCAAAGCTGCCAGTAATTTCAAAGCGTTATATGACAAAGCGTGCTGGGAAGACGGGACACCACGAGTATAGCTCTCGTCCTGTAACTACACTTAGGTAATTACCAGCGAGCGAGTGTCCAGCCATGAACATTATTGGGAAAACCTTCCCACAAACTGCACCTATCATAAAGAAGATGAAAACTCACCAATGTCCAGAGTGTGGGAAGGTATTCACTCAGCTTGGAGATAAAAGGAGGCACATGTTAGTGCATTCAGGTGACAAACCCCACGAGTGTCCAGAGTGTGGGAAGAAATTCAGGCTACGTGGAACACTGAAGTCTCACAGGATTGTGCATGCGGATGAAAGACCTTTTGAATGTGCTGAGTGTAGCAAAAAATTTAAAAGTCGTGGAAATATAATACAGCACATGTTAGTGCATTCAGGTAAACTTCACGAGTGTCCAGAGTGTGGGAAGAGTTTCAGTCGTCGTGGATCTATGAAGACACATTTGTTACTGCATTCAGGTGATAAACCTCATGAGTGCCCAGAGTGTGGAATGAGATTCAGATATCTTGGAAATATGAAGAAACACTTGTTAGTGCATTCAGGTGACACGTTAGTGCATTCAGGTGATAAATCTCACGAGTGTCCAGAGTGTGGGAAGAAATTCAGATATCGTGACGGTATGAAGAGACACTTGATAGTGCATTCAGGTGATAAACCTCACGCGTGTCCAGAGTGTGGGAAAAGATTCAGTCGTCTTGGATATATAAAAAGACACTTGTTAGTGCATTCAGGTGACAAACCTCACGAGTGTCCAGAGTGTGGAAAGAGATTCAGTTGTCTTGGAAATATGAAGACACATTTGTTACTGCATTCAGGTGATAAACCTCACGAGTGTCCAGAGTGTGGGAAGAGATTCAGATATCGTGACACTATGAAGAGACACTTGTTAGTGCATTCAGGTGACAAACCTCACGGGTGTCCAGAGTGTGGGAAGAGATTCAGATGTCTTGGAGACGTGAAGAAGCATATGTTACTGTATTCAAGAGACAAAGCTCACAAGTGTCCAGAGTGTGGTAAAAGATTCTGTCGTCTTGGAGACTTAAAGAAGCATATGTTAGTGCATCCAGGCAATAAATCTTTTGATTGTCCAGAGTGTGGGAAGAGATTCAGCTGGCTTGGATCTCTGAAGACTCACAGGATTGTGCATGTGGATGAAAGACCTTTTGAATGTGCTGAGTGTAGCAAAAAATTTAAAAGTCGTGGAAGTATAATACAGCACATGTTAGTGCATTCAGGTAAGAAATCTCACGAGTGTCCAGAGTGTGGGAATAAATTCAGTCGTCTTGCAACCATGAAGACTCACAGGATGATGCATGTGAATGAAAGACCCTTTGAATGTGCCAAGTGTGGTGAAAAATCTAAATCACTTCGAACTATAATAGCACACATGTTGGTGCATTCACATGATCGACATCATGAGTGTCCAGAGTGTGGGAAGAAATTCAAGTGGCTTGAACATATGATGAGGCACAAGATGACACATTAGGTGATAGGCTAAAGATTTTGAATGAGGAAGATAACTGAGAGAATGTTAAAGTATAATAAGGCACATATTAGTCAATTTACTCAGCTTTAATCTGATATACAGTTTGCAAAAAGAGCATCATTTACCTAATTTACTTCAGGGCCACTAACACTAGTGGCCTTGACAAGGACAGGAAGCCGGCAACTTCTTGAAGGTTCCCCCCATTTGCCTTGATCTTTTCCAGGTATATCTTTAGGTTATCTTGAGATAGTTTTGGGGCAAAGCGTCACTGTGGCCCGGTCCTCGACCAGACCTCCTTTTTGTTACACATCCCCAGGAAGCAGCCCGTAGCAGCTGTCTAGCACCCAGGTACCTATTTACAGTTAGGCGAACAAAGGCATCAGGGTTATCTTGAGATGATTTCGGGGCTTTTAGTGTCCCCGCGGCCCAGTCCTCGACCAGGCCTCCACCCCAGGAAACAGCCTGTAACAGCTGACTAACACCCAGGTACCTATTTTACTGCTAGGTAACAGGGGCATAGGGTGAAAGAAACTCTGCCCATTGTTTCTCGCCGGCACCTGGGATCGAACCCAGGACCACAGGATCACAAGTCCAGCGTGCTGTCCGCTCGGCTGACCGGCTCCCCTGGTGAAAGAAACTCTGCCCAATTGTTTCCACCTCCGCTGGGGATCGAACCCAGAACCTTACGACTACCAATCCTGAGCGCTGTCTATTCAGCCGTCAGGCCCATTTTTTAAACAAAGATTTATTTTAAACATTTTAAACAAAGGTATATTTTAAAACTCAACACAGTTTTGGCAGCTTCGGCTTTGATGGGAAGGCGGTTCTATAGGTTAATAACCCTGTAGATAAAAAAGCATCTCCTGTTCTCAGTCCTACATTGTGTTACATCTGACCTGAAAAAAAATATTTGGATCAGCATCCTCTAACTTGTTCAGTATTTTAAAAGTTTCAATGAGATCCACCCTGTCATGTCTGGTTTGCAGTGTTAGTCGTGTGGCATTCAAGTGTTCTTGATATGAGATTACTTACCACTGGAATGACTTTTTTTGCCCAGTGTTGCACCTTCTCCAGAGCAGCTATGTCATTCTGAAAATGAGGTCTCCCTGCTTGGATACAGTAATCCAAATGGGGGTGTACTGGAGATTTATACATTTGAACCATTATCTTGTTTTCCTTATAGTCAAAAGTATGCTCGATTTTCCCAAAAGTTTGGTTAGCTTTTCTGACTGTTGCACCCACCTGTTGTGCAACTTTTAATGAGTGGTGGATTTTGATTCCAAGGTCCTTTTCTTCATTAATCTGCTGTTATGTAATGATATTTATTTGGTAGTTATTACGTGGGTTGTTATGCCCCCGCGTGAATGGTCTTGCACTTATCGATATTAAAAAGCACTTGCCAGTCTTCTGACAGTTTTTGGAGTTCATGTAGATCTCTTTGTATGGTGTCAATGTTATTACCTTTTCCCCACTTAACCATAAATCTTTGAGTCATCTGGAAATTGGATGATGTGGTTTGTAATATTCTCATCTATGTCATTGATGTATATGACAGAAAAGGATCCCAAAATGGACCCTTGTGCCACTCAACTTACCACATCTCTTCATTCACATTCGTTTCCATTTAGCTTGACCCTTTGTTTTCTTTCCTTCAACCATTGTTTTATTCATTCAAGTATTTTTTCATTTATTCCATGAGCCTGTAATTTTCTTGCCAGTCTTTCATGTGGTACCTTATAAAAAGCTTTAGCAAAAATCATGTATACTTCATCCACTGGAAGGCCTTTATCTGAGTAACTGGTTACAGTTTTAAAATATGTGAGCATGTTTGTAGGGCAGTTTTTTTTTTTTTTTTTTAACAAATCCATATTGTCGATTGTACAATATTGTTCACTGAAAGATGGAAAAAATATTGTGCTATCACCATGTCAGTTGGATGTCCTACAGCAGTAATTATGTTATAGTTTGTTTGAGAAATACACCTCACCACGAAAGGTAAAGATTTAAAGGCATTTTACTATTTTGTTCATTTATGAAGGTTAGATTCTCGTTGTAAACCAAGCAAGAAGTAGAGGAGTCGTCAGTGTAGAAGTTAGGTGCTCCTCATAGATTAGGCAAGAGAGAAGGTGTCTGTATAAAAACTCAAAATTGTTTATAGGTAAAGAAATGTTTGTTTATTTTAACAAAGATAAATCAAAGTTTTAAATGTGTTTTCTTCATATTTGCTTGATAATTTTTTTCTATTTTTGTTCTATGTAGAACCTTATTTGACATAAGCTCCATAGCTTAGTTGGACATTTTGTTGTAATATTATCTAACATTGGGTCTGGTGCAGAAAATAATTTTTGATGTACTTAAGATGAAAACATTTTATTGGCATGAGAAATATAAATTAGTTTTAATGAAGGAATTAAAAGCTCACCAGATTACTATGCAAACTCATGTCCATTTCTTATTTCTGTTTAGGCCTATTTATAAGTTTTACTACTCTTGAATAGAAATAGAAATCCCTTGAGAATTATAGTTGCCAGACTCTGGCATTGATAACTTTATCTCATTGATTAATTAAGAAATAAATTTTTTCTTGACCCTGCCTTTAGAAGTTATTGCCTGACTGGCAATTATGTTAGCCTGACTGACAATTAGGTTAGCCTGACTGGCAATTATCGTACTTGGTAACTGGCAATTATCGTACTTGGTAACTGGCAATGATCTTACTTGGTAACTGGCAATGATCTTACTTGGTAACTGACAAATACATTATCTTGTAACTGGCAATTATGTTAACCTGACTGGCAAATAAACTAGCCAGACTGCCACTTAGATTTGCCTGGATTGCAGTTATATTAGCCTGTATCTGGCAATTAAATTAGCTTGACTTGCAATCATAGAAGCTAGAAATTGGTAATATGTTTAGCCCGAGTTACAACTGGCATGATTGATGGTTATATTAGTTTGACTATCAATTATATATATTACCTTGACTCTGGCAGTTAAATTATCCTTAGTTGGCAATTATCAAATTAATAAATCTGAAAGTTAAATTTTGCTGAAAAATAATAATTATACTGTATTAGCTTTAACCTAACAATTTTATTTATGAATCTGGGAATTATATTAGCATGTAACCTTTGTATTATCGTGATATTTGCATTATCCTGAAACTGGAATTTTATAAACCAGAACTTGGCATTTATATTAGTCTGACTCTAGTCTTTTTATTATAATGTCGAGTATTTCATTGAAAGCTTACTAACTGCTAGTACTGTATTTATTTTATCTACTAATGCCTGAATCTGACAGTATATTAATGTAAAAGGCTGTCTCCTTTGAAGTTAGTGATTTTAAATGTTTATGTAAAGGCCTACCTACATTTTAGTTTTGTTTGATTAGTAGGTATGGTCATTATAGACCTGTATTACCAGGTATAGGAATTGCTTATATAGGTTTGAGTGGTTGTTTCACTTATTGTTGTCCTGATGGATGCGAATGACGTGTAATTATTTTGTATTTAGGCTCTATCATTAGTTTAAATTATTTAGAGATAGAATAATGTACAATACTTGGCTCATATATAAAACCTGTTATTATATGAAGATTACTTAACAATTGTCTCTACATACAAGGTCACTGTAACTTCAAGTGTTCTCTTAATTAGCACATAAATGAGCTTCATGTAACATTGTTTATTTACCCTATGACAATGCTTTGGTATCTGTAAAGTCATAATTCCTAATTATTAATTTAAGGTAATTGGGGAAGCAGCAAACCCCCAAATGTATGATGTCTAAAAGCTTTTTGGTATGTGTATTAGTCTTATTATACAAGAGCATTGGCCTAAATCTTGTGAACTTGAAATCCTTTTTAAATTTGTAGACAGTTCTTTTTACACAGCCAACACATAAATGTCTGATGACTGGTCAGGTCCTGGAAGACCTACCTACCTTCCTTGTGGAGGTTCCAGTGATTTTTTATTTATTTATTTATTATATACAAGAATTCTTATATTCCTGTACAGCCACTAGAACGCATAGCGTTTTGGTTAAGTCCTTTATCCTAATTTGGCCTTGAATATGATCCGCAATAGTTTTTAACAACCAGGTACCCATTCACTGCTAGGTGAACAGAGGCTACAGTTAAGGATTGGCACCCAGTAAATACTCCCCGGCCAGGATACGCGTAAACCCAGGCCAAAGTGCTTGCAATGCACCAGGCGAATGCTTTACCATTGCGCCAAGGGGACTGCATACTACCTTTACCACTGCAATGAGACTTAATCAAATGCCTGGTCTCCGACCAAGCCTCCTGTTTGTCATCTGGTCAACCAAGATGTTGGAGGCAGGTACTTGCAGCCTGATGTATGAATCACAGCCTGGCTGATCACTTGCGCCATGGGGACAGTTGAAGTAATAAGTAGTGGCCTTTCTGTGATTGTTTGGCAGAAGATTAAAAAAAGAGGCAAATACAATTAAAACTTTTTTTTATAGCTGTTTGCCTAAAGTTTTTGAGGATAGCCTCCCCCTCCCCATCCGGCCCGTTGGCGTCGTGAGGGGGCTTCGTGGTCGGCTGCCGGAGTGTGATGCTCCGTAGGACAGTCCTTTGTCCTTTTATGGCCTTGCACTCCTGCTGCTGTCTTCTCCAATTGTGCCGGATCGCTTTTCCTTTTCATTATGTTTCGTTTTTCTCCCCCCTGTTCTCCTATCATGCTTGTTGTTTCCTGCCGACCTTTTGCTTGTTTTGGATTATTTCTTTGGACTTCTTCTATTTTGATGCCCGGGTGCTTGGGGAGGCATACTCTTGCACCCGTAGAACTGTTGTACCCGACGTCTCGAGCGAGGGGAACCTTTTATTGTCAATCCCCCTTTCGTCGCTGAACCCGATCTCGACGGACTGATGGTTCATAACACTTTCGCGCTTTAGATTAGAGATAACTCGTCGCCGTTTTTTCTTACGATTCCGCATAACAGCCTACTTTTCTCGTCCATCGAAAAAATATTTCTATAAATTCCATTTTTTAACCGAAATGGATGGGGATACTCTCAGATTGGCCTTAGCCTTATGACTCAGCCTTATTGGCGTGGAACAGCGAAGAATGGCCAACAACAACAAGCATACCACATGTTCCCGACATAGATGCCAGCGCAGCTCCTCCTCCTGCGGCAGTTTCAACACCCGGCCCATCTGGTGCGAGGCGTCCTCTGTTCACCTCAACACCTCAAGCCCACTCATCAACCAAAAATTCTGAAATGGACATTGAGGACATAGAACCACTTGATGTTTTTGACTTCATAGAAGATTCTACTACAAGTTTGGTGGTTCCTGTAGAAGACAATATTCCTCCAGTGCATCCAAGAAATACAAGAATTATAGATTCAGAACAACGTCTCAACTACAAGTTGACGCATGAACTCGTGCACTTGGCTAAAAAAAGAAGATGCCGTGTTTGTTTCAAGTCTGGCAAAAGGAGGGACGTGATATATGGATGTAAAACTTGTGATGTGGCACTGTGCGCTGCGCCTTGCTACACAAGGTACCACCGAAGAAAGATATTTTGGGTGGAGAAAAAATAACCACCGGCAACAGCTTCACCCCACCTAAGAAACATCAGATGAGCAACTTCAGGATCAGAAGCCTGAAGATGGTGGAGTGAAGAAAAAATGCTCAACTGTTGATCTTCAATCAACATAGACAGGGTAAGTACACCTATTTGGAATTTTTTATCATCTATAAGAAGTTATATTATATACGTTTTGTAGAGAATTTATTTGCGAATTTTTTGGTACCAGAATGAATATTATATCACATAAACTTCTATGAGTAAAAAAAAAAAAAAAAAAAGTATGTTTGGGGGTGTGGCGGCCGTGTGGCAGTGGGTTCCCTTTAGCCGTTGATATATCCAACACGTGGGAAATATTTGTATGTGTTATGTATATGTCTGTGTAGGGAATTTTACTGCGATCACTGTCATACAAATTATAATATGTTTCAACAAGTATAAACATGACAAACATCAAACGAACGAAAACAATGCGTTCGTTTCTGCCGCGAACGCATACTGAGCGACGTGGTTCTATATTTGGCGCTTCTCTTACACATGCTTTGTACAAATGTTATACATTTCATCTTATAGAAAATTTATTGCGAACACATTGGTATAAAAAAGAAATACGTACATAGAAAAGTAGGGTCAGGAAACATATAAATGTATAAACTTTCCAAACATGATTTCCCCTCTGTTTTCGCCAGTGCGCTCGCGGCTAACTACTCTCCACTTCACACACTCTTGCGGGTGGGCAATTACCTATATTAAACATTCATATGCATATGTCCGTGTAGAGAATTTTATTGCGATTCCAATGATACCAAACTTAGCAATGTAGGACAACTGTAGGCTTCGCAACCATTAAGAGAGTGGAAACATTTTGTTGCTGTTTGGCGCTCTCGGCGAGTGATCTGCATATAGTTTTTTATTTGGTGTTGAAACTCCTTATGCTTGGGCGGCATTTTATAGGTATGCTCTTATAGACAATTTCATTGTGAACACAGTGATACCAAATGTAAATATGTGCGCCTTCAATTATTGTCAGGACAGTCAAAAGAGTGTACACTTTTTCGGTCTTACCACGTAGGCGCGAGAAGTGCTGAAAGCATCCGGGGTATTGATTTTTTTTGAGCACCGAGAGCGCGAAAGTGTTAAGGTGGCGTTTGTGGGGCGTATACTCACGACGCACCCCTAGGGGTCCCCGGCATGATCGGCGATAGCTTCCTGTTGGGTGTCCTGCCTCTAATTGTGGCTCCATGGTGGGTATGGGGGCACATTCGTGGATGAATTTCTTTCTCTTCGTCTCTATGTCGATGAATGTTTCCGTTGTACCCTCTCAGGCTCGTGGGGTGGGCGACCAAGCCCCCGAGTCGGCCTGTATTGGAAGACCAGGCTCTGTAGCTCCCGCTGCGTTGGGCCCCGACCTTGCTCCTCCTTTGACCGTCCTGACTTCTTCCCCCAGCTCCCTCCCTCCTCTGTGGTTGGGTCGAGCCTCCAGCCCCCAGTGGTGACCACTTCGTCCCCTGGTGGGGCTAAGTCTCTCGTTGTGACTACTGCGCCTTTTGACCCCTCTCTCTCTAGGGGTTCTCGACGCCGTTCGCGCCCCAGCCGCGCTCGCTCGATTCCTTCCCGTGCTGATGCGTATCAGGCCTTGTTTGGTCCTGCTTCATGGGCCAAATACTTTGATCTCCTCCCTCTTGATTCTGCACCTCCTGACGATTTCTCCCTCCATCGGCATCTTGTAGATTCCGTGGATGCGTCTGATACTTTCAACCCCACTCGTCTCAGTACACGTGTCGTTGCTGCTCCTTCTCAGGATGCAGCTTCCCACTTGGCTGCCTTATCTTGCCTTGGCGAGATCCCTGTTCGGGTCTCCAAGAACGTTCAGATGAATGCCAGTGTTAGCACTATTCTCCTCCCACCCCTTGTTGCAACCGGTGTTCGGAATCTGCAGGATTGCCACGATGATATTCGGCATATCCTTGATGCCCAAGGCCATTCTGTCCTCCAGGTTGACTCGTTTACTCGTCCCCCTCGTGGTCGTCGCCGTCAACCCCTTCGCGTTGTGAAGATCACCTTTGATGGTAGGACCCTTCCATCCTCTGTCATTCTTGCTGGTGCTAGGTGCTCTGTCCAGGAGTATATTCCTTCTCCTCAACTTTGTAACAAGTGCTGGAGGTTTGGGCATGGTGCCCTCCGCTGCTCTGGGACTGTCTCTCTCTGTCCTTTGTGTGGGGGTGAAGGTCACTCTAAGTCGGAGTGCACTTCTCCCCAAGCTCGCTGCCTCAACTGCGGTGAGGCCCATCCTACCTTCTCCCGTGCCTGTGTCCATTACAAGCTTGAGGCAGCCGTCCTCAACCTGAAGCACCGGAAGCGTTTATCTTTTCCTGAGGCGAGACGCCAGGTTCGCCGGCTCCCACCTTATACTAACATCTCTTATGCTCGCGTGTTGCGCTCTTCCTCTCCTCGTCCTTCCTCCCCTTCCTCAGACTCACAACCGTTTCCGGGCCTTGGACCCTGATGCGCCCACTGCCCCCTCCTCTGTTCCTTTGTGTTCTGTCCCGAGGGGTCCCCCTCCTGGTTCTCTGTCTGGGGTTCCCCTTCTTTCTACCCGGTCTGTCATGTCTCCTGTGTCTTCTTCCTCGTCCCCCTCCGATCCTCCTTCCCATCCTCTTCCTCCATCTATCGGCTCTCCCCGCCACCTGTCGTTGCAGGCGGATGTCCATCGCTCTCCTAACGGCCGTCGTGTGTGCTCTCGTTCAGCTTTTCCTGTTGAGACGCTGGAATCCGTTGCCCGGTACGTAGTTGCTGGGACACCAGTCTCTTTAAGTCAGAAGCGTAAGCCTGGCTCCTCTCCTTCCTCCTCCCCGGCGGGTAAGAAGGCTTTGCTTTCTTCCTCAGCTCCTACTTCTGGCTCTGTTGCTCCTTCCCCTCCCGTTTCAGTGATTGCGCCCCCTGATCCTGCTATGGAGGTTTCTTTGGCCCCTGCTTCCCTTTCGGTTGCTGCTCTTGCTGGGGTGCACTCCCCTCTTTCTACTCCCCCTCTTCCTGCTGCTGTCTTTGACTGCTCCTCCTCCTCCTCCGGACCCCGCCCGCCCACCTCTGATCTGTTCTCCCGTTTCCTTCCCTCCGTCTTTGCTCAGTTTACCCATGCCCCCTAACCCTGACTTTGCTGACCCTGATCACGACCCTGATATTCTTTAACGTGCTCTGTTGCTCTTTCGCCTTTGTTTCTTCCTTGTTCTCTGTTTTTGTCCTTTCTCTTCTCGTCGTTGTCCATTCTTCAATGGAACGTTCGAGGTTATTACGCCAATTTCCTCGAACTCCAACTTCTGATTTCGCGGTTTTCGCCCCTTTGTGTCTGTCTCCAGGAGCCGATGCTTGGTGCTCGTCCTGGTCGTTTTCGTGGCTATTCCTTTCTTTCCCTCCCCCCCCCCCCTTCTAATTCTTCTGCTCTCTTGATTCGTGCTGATGTTCCCTTTGTTCCTTTACTTTTTCCTTCGCCTCTCCATTGTTCTGCTGCTCGTATCTTTGTAGGAAAATGGTACACAGTTTGTTCCATTTATCTCCCCCCCGAGTGTCCCGCTTTCTCTTTCTGATTTGAAACACCTCCTAGACTCCTTGCCTGAGCCTGTGCTCCTGCTGGGTGACTTCAATTGTCGTCATTCTCTTTGGGGTGACGTTCTGACGAATACCCGGGGTTGCCTTCTTGAGCCGTTTCTCCTCTTCTTCCCTGTCTCTTCTGAATTCTGGTGAGTCCACTCATTTGGACTCTCGGACTCGCACCCTTTCTTGTCTTGATCTTTCTCTCTGCTCTTCTTCTCTTTACTTAGATTTCACGTGGCAGGTTCTTGATGGTCTCCATGGAAGTGATCATTTCCCCATCCTTGTTTCTTTTTCTCTTTTCGCCCTTCCCTCTCTTTCCCTAGGTGGCAGTTTGCTAAGGCGGACTGGAACCTATTTACCCTCAGTGCTGCTCTCTCTGACTTCTCCCTTCTGCCTCTCTCTCACGCTCTCCTCCTTTTTCATGACACTGTCTTCAACGCTGCCCTCCGCTCTATTCCTCGCTCTTCCTCTCGGGGTCCATGGAAGTGCGTTCCCTGGTGGAATGCGAACTGTGCTCGGGCTGTCCGCTGTAAGCGTGCAGCCTGGAAGAGACACCGCCATAGGCAGACGACCGATTCCTTTCTTTTCTTTCGGAAAGCGAGTGCGGTGGCCCGTAGGGCCATCCGTACGGCTAAACGTGAATGTTGGGCATCTTATGTCTCAACAATTACATCCGAAACTCCTCTGACCCAGATCTGGAAGCGTATCCGCAAGATAGCAGGTTATCTTGAGGTTATCTTGAGATGATTCCGGGGCTTTTAGTGTCCCCGCGGCCCAGTCCTCGACCAGGCCTCCACCCCCAGGAAGCAGCCCGTGACAGCTGACTAACACCCAGGTACCTAATTTACTGCTAGGTAACAGGGGCATAGGGTGAAAGAAACTCTGCCCATTGTTTCTCGCCGGCGCCTGGGATCGAACCTAGGACCACAGGATCACAAGTCCCGCGTGCTGTCCGCTCGGCCGACCGGCTCCCTTTTTCGTTCGTTCCCAATGTTTCACCGGTCCTTCACCTCCATGATACTCTTGTGGCGGACCCGTTGCAGGTCGCTTCCGTACTGGGTTCCGACTTTTCTTCTGTTAGCTCTGGTCTTCATCTTCCCCAATCTTTCCTTCTTCGTAAACCTGTCCTTGAGTCTCGTCCTTTAGATTTCTGCACTCATCTTCAGCTTCCCTATAATGATCCCTTCTCTCTCTCTGAACTTCGGTCAGCCCTGGCCCTCTGCGGTTCTACGGCGGCGGGCTCCGATGGTATTCATTATGAGATGCTTCGCCATCTCCCTCCGTGCACGTCTCAGTATTTACTGAGTCTGTATAATCGGATCTGGGAGTCGTCGTCAGTCCCTGAGGACTGGCTCGATGCCGTTGTCCTCCCTGTTCGCAAACTGGGGTCTCTGGGTACTTCCCCGAAGGACTTTCGCCCTATTGCCCTCACAAGTTGTGTCTGCAAACTCTTTGAACGTATGGTTAACGTTCGTCTGATGTGGTTCCTGGAACACCATCACCTCCTCTCCCCTTCTCAATTTGGTTTCCGCAAGTGCCGCAGCACGACAATGTCCTGGTGAACTTGGAGGTCTATATTCGTACTGCTTTTGCTGCGAAGACCTCCGTTGTTGCCGTCCTTTTTGACCTGGAAAAGGCTTACGACACCACTTGGCGGTATCATATTCTATCTTAACTTCATTCTTTTGGCCTTCGTGGTCGTCTCCCTCTCTTTCTCCGCAACTTCCTCTCTCGTCGTGGTTTTTATGCGGAAACGGTTCGTTCTTCGTCCCTCTTTGTCACTTTATGGTCACCCCCTTGAGTACAAAGATTCCGCGAAGCTTTTGGGGTTATTCCTTGACACTCGTTTGTCTTGGTCTCCCCATATCTCTTACCTCCGTGTTGAGTGCTCTAAGGCCCTTACCCTCCTTCGGGTCTTATCCCATACTTCTTGGGGGGCTGATAGGCGCACTCTCCTTGCTTTACATTCCTCTCTCGTCCTGTCTAAGCTCGATTATGGTTGCCCTGCTTACTCGTCTGCTTCTCCTCCTACTCTTCGCCGTCTTGATGCTTTGCACCATACTGGGTTGCGCCTCAGTTCTGGTGCCTTTCGTTCGACTCTCGTCCTTAGCATGTATGTTGACACTGGCTTCCTGTCTCTCCAAGACCGCCGCGATTGCTACTGTCTTCGCTATCTTGCGCGGTCCTTACAACATCCTTCCTCTCGCCTCTGTCTTGCTTTAACTTTTACCCCTCCTGCGGTTCCTGTTCCTCTTCACCACTTCCCTCTTTCTGTCCGGTTATCTCGCCTACAGGACTCTCTTTCCGTTCGTATTTCTAATGTTTCTCCTCGTGTTCCTTCTTTGCCCCTGTGGAGAGTCCCTCTTCCGCAGTTTTGTACATTCTTGACCCGTATCACTAAAGTTTTTACCCCTCCTACGGTTCTTAAACGCCTTTTCCTTGAGCACTTTTCTTCTCACTCCCGCTCCGTTTCTGTCTTCACCGATGGGTCTAAGTCTGCGGACGGTGTTGGCTACTCTGTTGTTTTTCCTGATCGCACTTATATGTGTCGCTTACCTCCGGAGACTAGCATCTTTACAGCGGAGCTTTATGCTATTCTCTATGCTCTTCGTCTCCTGCTTTTTCGTTGTCAGTCTTCCTTTGTAGTTGTTGTTGACTCTCGTAGTGCCCTCATGGCTCTCGGGTCCTTTAATCCGGTTCATCCAGTAGTTGTCGAGATCCAGCATTGGCTGTTTCTTGTTCACAGTAAATTTAAGTCGGTTGAGTTTTGTTGGGTTCCCAGCCATATTGGTGTGTCTTTAAATGAGCGTGCGGATGCTGCCGCCAAGGAAGCTGTCCGCTCTTGTCCCATCTCTCGTAAAGGTATTCCTTATTCCGACTTTTACCCGGTTATCCATTCCTCCGTCCTTACCCGTTGGCAGGCTTCTTGGTTGTCTGTTACTGGTAACAAACTACGTACTCCTAAATGTTGTGTTTCCTCATGGCCGTCCTCCTTCCACTGTAACCGGCGGTGGGAAACAGCTCTGGCGAGGTTGCGTATTGGCCATACTCGCTTAACCCATGGTCACTTGATGGAGCGCCGCCCTGCTCCTTATTGTCCTAGTTGCATTGTCCCTCTTACGGTCGTGCATGTCCTTCTTGAATGTCCTGACTTCCAGGACGAGCGTGTGTCGTGCTTTCCGACCGCCCCTCGCGGTCACCTGGCCCTTAAATAGAATTCTTGGTGACTCGGATACTTTTGATATCGTTCGCCTTATGCGTTTTTGTTTTCGTATTGGCATCCTTGGTGATATTTAGCGCCCTCTGATTATTTTGCGCGTTTGATGGTGCTACATAGCCTTCCCGGTTTGGTGCCTTCTTTTGATAATTACTTACTTACTTGAGGATAGCCTCCTCTAGCCAGTGCCAGAAGCTCAATATTACCCAGACACCAACACAAACCAGCCTAGGCAGCGTACTGACATACCCATGACATGCACCCACAACATACAAAATGAACATATGACCCACACTTTATGCCAACCCATGGTGGACAGGCCACCAAACTTTCCATCCTCTTCACTCTCAAACCTCATTATCTAACAATTTCTATTCCTCATCCTTTTTTCCTGCTACCACCTCCAAGCTCTTTGGACATTGGACTTGGCAGAAGATGCATTTCTCTTGTCTTGGTTCACTAATTTCCAAAGTTGCATCTGTAACCTAGATGTAGTCTATTCACTGTGCTGCTCAGCCTCCAAATATGGCAACCCCTCTTGTGTGCAGGAAATAAATTCTCTGGAATTTACATTTCTACAGAAATGTAAAAATACTCAAAATTGAGCTTTAGCCGCAATGGGGTTCCCAAAATGTGTAACGTCACGATCCCCGACCATAAATGTGGTGATTTCACTAACGTCAACAACTTCAGACCCGTCATTATAAAAATTGAATCTAGTGAAGAGGAGTCCTTCGTGTTAGTTATATATGCATTCTCTGCTTGAAACTTAAAGTAAATATGTCTTTTATGATAGTAGAATTAGTTTTATAATAGCAAGATATTATACCCGTAGTTATTAAGTAAATAAACACTGGTGAACATGAAATATGAGAGAAGGTGATGAGCCCTGCCTGATGGGATCATTTACTATCACCAAATGCTCCTGTTCACCTAGTAGTAAGGGTGTACCTTAGCTATACACACCCATTTATAATTTATTTAGTTTGGTTTTATTTTGAAATTAAATCTGGGTGAGACATAAAATAAAAATATGCTGCACAAATGATGTTAGGTAAGGAGAAGGGTAAAAATGTCAAAAACTTTATTCATTGAATACTTAAAGCTATAATTATGACTATATAGACTATTAAAAAAGAGCGAGGGAAGTAGGGGTCCAAGACCTCTTCCTGTTATAGAATTTGGGTGTGGAACAAGTAATTATCAAAAGAAGGCACCATGCCGGGAAGGCTATGTAGCAGTAAGGCATTGAGGTGAGGTAGCTACTTAGTTGAGAAATGCTTATTTTATTTACCTTATAAGCTGAGGCAACATATTTTATTTGAGGAATACTCGGCTGATTCCTCTACATTTAGCATGGAACAAATTTGTGTCCATGACCTCTTCCTGTACACAATTTGGCTGTGTGTAACCAAACTAGAAGTGCTCTACAAATCAAGGGACCCAGAATGTGGAATGACCTCCCGAATCATGTCAAAGGCTGTACCTCTCTCAACCAGTTTAAGAGTTAAACCAAGTACTGCCTAATTAACTCCATGTAACCTAACTTACCTCCTAAATGTCAACTCATGTCTTTCTATTTTTTAAACAACGCTGTTCACCAACATGTGCAATTGCTGATTTATGCTATATTAATCCCCCCTTTTTGTATTTTTTATTCCTTCTTTCAACACAATTTATACCTAATCCCGATTACTATTAAGTTTTAGTCTAATAATTTCATCTTCATAGTTTTTTACCTTTTGCTTTAAAATTGACCTGTATCTATTGCTACCCACTCTCCCAATCTTTATGTACCCAATCTGAATATCTTTATCATTGTGATCATTGCTGTCTTCTTATATGTGCAGTCAATCTGCTGTATGGTGTTTCTTAATCTTGTTTAAATTATCAATCAAGCTGTCAATGTAATCAATCAGAGCTTTAATATAACAATGTGCTTTAATATACATACTAATCTCTCTCATCTCATTTTTTTCTTGCAATGTATTTGTTATCATTTTATTAATTCTGATAGAATGTACCTACTTAAAATTATCTGTTAGATTAAGGACCTGCCCGAAACGCTGCGCGTACTAGTGGCTTTACAAGATTGTAAATACTGTACTATGCTATGTATTTTCACAAACCCAATGTACCTTCTTGTATATAAATAAATAAATAAATAAATAAATAAATAAATAAATAAATGGTACTTTGTGTTCAACCTTCTGCTCCCTTCGCCTAAGTAAGTAATTATCAAAAGAAGGCACCAAACCGGGAAGGCTATGTAGCACCATCAAAGACGCAAAATAATCAGAGGGCGCTAAATATCACCAAGGATGCCAATACGAGAACAAAAACGCATAAGGCGAACGATATCAAAAGTATCCGAGTCACCAAGAATTCTATCGAGGGACAGGTGACCGCGAGGGGCGGTCGGAAAGCAAGACACACGCTCGTCCTGGAAGTCAGGACATTCAAGAAGGACATGCACGACCGTAAGAGGGACAATGCAACTAGGACAATAAGGAGCAGGGCGGCGCTCCATCAAGTGACCATGGGTTAAGCGAGTATGGCCAATACGCAACATCGCCAGAGCTGTTTCCCACCGCCGGTTACGGTGGAAGGAGGACGGCCACGAGGAAACACAACATTTAAGAGTACGTAGCTTGTTACCAGTAACAGACAACCAAGAAGCCTGCCAACGGGTAAGAACTGAGGAATGGATAACTGGGTAAAAGTCGGAATACGGAATGCTTTTACGAGAGATGGAACAAGAGCGGACAGCTTCCTTAGCGGCAGCATCCGCACGCTCATTTAAAGACACACCAATATGGCTGGGAACCCAACAAAACTCAACCGACTTAAATTTACTGTGAACGAGAAACAGCCAATGCTGGATCTCGACAACTACCGGATGAACCGGATTAAAGGACCCGAGAGCCATGAGGGCACTACGAGAGTCAACAACAACCACAAAGGAAGACTGACAACGAGAAAGCAGGAGACGAAGAGCATAGAGAATAGCATAAAGTTCTGCTGTAAAGATGCTAGTCTCCGGAGGCAAGCGACACATATAAGTGCGATCAGGAAAAACAACAGAGTAGCCAACACCGTCCGCTGACTTAGACCCATCGGTGAAGACAGAAACGGAGCGGGAGTGAGAAGAAAAGTGCTCGAGGAAAAGGCGTTTTAGAACCGTAGGAGGGGTAAAAGCTTTAGTGATACGGGTCAAGGAAGTACAAAACCGCGGAAGAGGGACCCTCCACGGGGGCAAAGAAGGAACAACACGAGGAGAAACATCAGAAATACGAACGGAGAGAGAATCCTGTAGGCGAGATAACCGAACAGAAAGAGGGAGGTGGTGAAGAGGAACAGGAACCGCAGGAGGGGTAAAAGTTAAAGCACGACAGAGGCGAGAGGAAGGATGTTGCAAGGACCGCGCAAGATAGCGAAGACAGTAGCGATCACGGCGGTCCTGGAGAGACAGGAAGCCAGTGTCAACATACAAGCTAAGGACGGGAGTCGAACGAAAGGCACCAGAACTGAGGCGCAACCCAGTATGGTGCAAAGCATCAAGACGGCGAAGAGTAGAAGGAGAAGCAGACGAGTAAGCAGGGCAACCATAATCGAGCTTAGACAGGACGAGAGAGGAATGTAAAGCAAGGAGTGCGCGCCTATCTGCCCCCCAAGAAGTATGGGACAAGACCCGAAGGAGGGTATGGGCCTTAGAGCACTCAACACGGAGGTAAGAGATATGGGGAGACCAAGACAAACGAGTGTCAAGGAATAACCCCAAAAGCTTCGCGGAATCTTTGTATTCAAGGGGATGACCATAAAGCGACAAAGAGGGACGAAGAACAACCCGTTTCCGCATAAAAGTCATGGCACAAGTCTTAGAAGTAGAGAACTTGAAGCCATGACCTGTGGCCCAAGACGACACGGCATCAATTGCAAGTTGAAGCCGGCGTTGAAGGAGAGGCGAATCATCACCCTGACAACAAAGGGTAAGATCATCGACATAGAGAGCGGAGAAGACACCAGAAGGAAGAGAGGAAAGAAGACCATTGAGGGCAACAAGAAAAAGAGTAGTGCTCAGAACACTACCCTGGGGCACACCTTCGTATTGCTGAAAAGAGGGAGAGAGAGCGGTACCAAAGCGCACCCGAAAGGAACGACGAGAGAGGAAGCTGCGGAGAAAGAGAGGGAGATGACCACGAAGGCCAAAAGAATGAAGTTGAGATAGGATATGATAACGCCAAGTGGTGTCGTAAGCCTTTTCTAGGTCAAAAAGGACGGCAACAACGGAGGTCTTCGCAGCAAAAGCAGTACGAATATAGACCTCCAAGTTCACCAGGACATCTGTCGTGCTGCGGCACTTGTGGAAACCAAATTGAGAAGGGGAGAGGAGGTGATGGTGTTCCAGGAACCACATCAGACGAACGTTAACCATACGTTCAAAGAGTTTGCAGACACAACTTGTGAGAGCAATAGGGCGAAAGTCCTTAGGGGAAGTACCCAGAGACCCCGGTTTGCGAACAGGGAGGACAACGGCATCGAGCCAGTCCGCAGGGACTGACGACGACTCCCAGATCCGATTATACAGACTCAGTAAATACTGAGACGTGCTCGGAGGGAGATGGCGAAGCATCTCATAATGAATACCATCGGAGCCCGCCGCCGTAGAACCGCAGAGGGCCAGGGCAGAACGAAGTTCAGAGAGAGAGAAGGGATCATTATAGGGAAGCTGAAGATGAGTGCAGAAATCTAAAGGACGAGACTCAAGGACAGGTTTACGAAGAAGGAAAGATTGGGGAAGATGAAGACCAGAGCTAACAGAAGAAAAATGGGAACCCAGTTCGGAAGCGACCTGCAACGGGTCCGCCACAAGAGTATCATGGAGGTGAAGGACCGGTGAAACATCGGGAACGAACTTACCCGCTATCTTGCGGATACGCTTCCAGATCTGGGCCAGAGGGGTCTCCGACGTAATTGTCGAGACATAAGATGCCCAACATTCACGTTTAGCCGTACGGATGGCCCTACGGGCCACCGCACTCGCTTTCCGAAAGAAAAGAAAAGAATCGGACGTCTGCCTACGGCGGTGCTTCTTCCAGGCTGCACGCTTACAGCGGACAGCCCGAGCACAGTCCGCATTCCACCAGGGAACGCACTTCCGTGGACCCCGAGAGGAAGAGCGAGGAATAGAGCGGAGGGCAGCGTTGAAGACAGTGTCATGAAAAAGGAGGAGAGCGCGAGAGAGAGGCAGAAGGGAGAGGTCAGGGAGAGCAGCACTGAGGGTAAATAGGGTCCAGTCTGCCTTAGCAAACTGCCACCTAGGGAAAGAGAGGGAAGGGCGAAAAGAGAAAAAGGAAACAAGGATGGGGAAATGATCACTTCCATGGAGGTCATCAAGAACCTGCCACGTGAAATCTAAGTAAAGAGATGAAGAGCAGAGAGAAAGATCAAGACAAGAAAGGGTGCGAGTCCGAGAGTCCAAATGAGTGGGCTCACCAGAATTCAGAAGAGACAGGGAAGAAGAGAGGAGAAACGGCTCAAGGAGGCGACCCCGGGTATTCGTCAGAACGTCACCCCAAAGAGAATGACGACAATTGAAGTCACCCAGCAGGAGCACAGGCTCCGGCAAGGAGTCCAGGAGGTGTTTCAAATCAGGAAGAGAGAGCGGGACACTCGGGGGGAGATAAATGGAACAAACTGTGTACCATTTCCCCACAAAGATACGAGCAGCAGAACAATGGAGAGGCGAAGGAAAAAGTAAAGGAACAAAGGGAACATCAGCCCGAATCAAAAGAGCAGAAGAATTAGAAGCCCCAGCAATGGCTGGGGGGGGGGAGAGAAAGGAATAGCCACGAAAACGACCAGGACGAGCACCAAGCATTGGCTCCTGGAGACAGACACAAAGGGGCGAAAACCGCGAAATCAGAAGTTGGAGTTCGAGGAAATTGGCGTAATAACCTCGAACGTTCCATTGAAGAATGGACAACGACGAGAAGAGAAAGGACAAAAACAGAGAACAAGGAAGAAACAAAGGCGAAAGACCAACAGAGCACGTTAAAGAATATCAGGGTCGGGATCAGGGTCAGCAAAGTCAGGGTTAGGGGGCATGGGTAAACTGAGCAAAGACGGAGGGAAGGAAACGGGAGAACAGAGCAGAGGTGGGCGGGCAGGGTCTGGAGGAGGAGGAGGAAGAGGAGGAGACAACGGAGAGGAGCCGTCAAGGACAGCAGCAGGAGGAGGGGGAGTAGAAAGAGGGGAGCGCACCCCAGCAAGAGCAGCAACCGAAAGGGAAGCAGGGGCCAAAGAAACCTCCATAGCAGGAACAGGGGGCGCAAGCACTGAAACGGGAGGGGAAGGAGCAACAGAGCCAGAAGGAGGAGCTGAGGAAGAAAGCGAAGCCTTCTTACCCGCCGGGGAAGAGGAAGGAGAGGAGCCAGGCTTACGCTTCTGACTTAAAGAGACCGGTGTCCCAGCAACTACGTACCGGGCAACGGATTCCAGTGTCTCAACAGGAGAAGCCGAACGAGAGCACACACGACGACCGTTAGGAGAGCGATGGACATCCGCCCGCACCGACAGGCGGTGGGGAGAGCCAATAGATGGAGGAAGAGGATGGGAAGGAGGATCGGAGGGGGGCGAGGAAGAAGACACAGAAGACACGACAGACCGGGTAGAAGGAAGGGGAACCCCAGACAGAGGACCAGGAGGAGGATCCTTCGGGAGAGAACCCAAAGGAACGGAGGAGGGGGCAGCGGGCGCATCAGGGTCCAAGGCCCGGAAACGGTTGTGAGTCTGAGGAAGGCGGGAAGGACGTGGAGAGGAAGAGCGCAACACGCGAGCATAAGAGATATTAGCATAAGGCGGGAGCCGGCGAACCTGGCGCCTCGCCTCAGGAAAAGATAAACGCTCCCGGTGCTTCAGGTTGAGGACGGCTGCCTCAAGCTTGTAATGGACACACGCACGGGAGAAGGTAGGATGGGCCTCACCGCAGTTGAGGCAACGAGCCTGGGGAGAAGTGCACTCCGACTTAGAGTGACCTTCGCCACCACACAAAGGACAGAGAGATACAGTCCCGGAGCAGCGGAGGGCACCATGCCCAAACCTCCAGCACTTGTTGCAGAGCCGAGGAGAAGGAATGTACTCCTGGACAGAGCACCTGGCACCAGCAAGAATGACAGAGGGTGGAAGGGTCCTACCATCAAAGGTAATCTTCACAACCCGGAGGGGTTGACGGCGACTACCACGAGGGGGACGAGTAAACGTGTCCACCTGGAGAATAGAATGGCCCTGGGCAGCGAGGATATGGCGAATATCGTCGTGGCAGTCGCGCAGGTCCCGAACACCGGTTGCAACATGGGGCGGGAGCAAAATAGTGCCAACACTGGCATTCAATTGAGCGTTCTTCGAGACCCGAACGGGGGTCTCGCCAAGGCAGGATAAGGCAGCCAAGCGGGAAGCAGCATCCTGAGAAGGAGCAGCAACGACACGCGTACCGAGACGAGTGGGGTTAAAAGTAATGGAGGCATCCACGGAATCAATGAGATGTCGATGAAGGGAGAAATCGTCAGGAGGCGCAGAATCAAGAGGGAGGAGATCAAAATATTTGGCCCACGAAGCGGGACCAAACAAGGCTTGATAGGTAGCAGAACTGGAAGGAATCGAGCGAGGGCGGCCGTGACGAGAACGGCAGTGAGAACCCCCAGAGAGAGAGGGGTTAAAAGGCGCAGTAGTTACAACTAGAGAAGGAGCCGCGCCAGGGGACGAGGTAGTCACCACTGGGGGCTTGGGGCTCGACCCAACCACAGAGGAGGGAGGGGAGCCAGGGGAAGGAGTCAGAGAGGCCAAAGGAGGAGCAAGGTCGGGGCCCAATGCAGCGGAGGCTACAGAGCCCGGTCTTCCAATACGGACCGACTCGGGGGCTTGGTCGCCCACCCCACGAGCCTGAAAAGGTAAGCCAGAAGCAGCCGAAACAGGGGTTATCATCTTGACGAAATTACGAATTCACTCACGAATGTGCCCCCACACCCACCATGGAGCCACAATTAGAGGCAGGACACCCAACAAGAAGCTATCGCCGATCTTGTCGGGGCCTCCTAGGGGTGCGTCGTGAGTATACGCCCCACAAACGCCACCTTAAGAAACCGACAGTCCGTCGAGATCGGGTTCAGTGACAAAGTGGGGATTGACAATAAAAGGTTCCCCTCGCTCTCGACGTCGGGTACTGCAGTTCTACGGGTGCATGAGTATGCCTCCTCAAGCACCCGGGCGTCAAAATAGAAGAAGTCCATGGAAGAACCAGAACGAGCAAAAGGTCGGCAGGAAACGGCCAGCAGATAGGAGAAGAGGGGGGAGAAAAACGAAACAGAAGGAAAAGGAAAAGGTGCCCAGCAGAATTGGAGAGGACGGCAGCAGGAGCACAAGGCTAGAAAAGGACAGAGGACTGTCCGAAGGAGCATCACACTCCAGCAGCCGCCCACGAAGCCCCCACACGGCGACAACGAGCTGAGCGGGGAGGGGGTCCCTTCGCCTAAATTCAATACTTTACACTTTGTGTGTGTGGAATTAAAGTACTTATAGGTGGGCATTGTTTTGTGTGTTGTGTGTGGGGTAAGATGGTGCCCGAGGCCTGGAGTGTAATACAATACTGCCAGGCCTGGCCTGAGGTCACAACGATTGGTAGGCGAGGCTGTGCTGGCTGTCTGTGTCCCTCTCCCTGCTGTAGGCCTCACAACTAGGATCGTCTCTCCAGCCTGCACATGGTATACTACCACCTCTCTCTCTTTTTCTCTTCTTCCTCTCTTTTCTTCTTCTCCCTCTCTGTTCTCTCTCTCTCTCCTTCTTCTCCCTCTCTGTTCTCTCTCTCTTCTCTCCCTTTTTTTCTTCTTCTTCTTTTAGCACTCTCTCTTCCTCTTCTATCTCTCTCTTCCCTATCTTATCTCTATTCTAGTATTAAGAGAGTATTAGTATTAATTACTTAATTGGTATTATTACTTTTAGTATTAAATTTTAGTTTTAAGTGTTTTTCCTGCCTGAAACACTTTGCGTAATAGTGGCTTTAGCTAATATGTACTAGCTAAAGATTTATTTATTTATTTATTTATTTATATATATACAAGAAGATACATATTGGGTTAGTGAGAATACATTGGATAATACAGTATTTACATTCTTGTAAAGCCACTAGTACGCACAGCGTTTCGGGCAGGTCCTTAATCTAGCAGATAATTTTAAGTAGGTAATTTCAATCAGAATTGATAAATGATAAAGATACCTTACAAGAGAAAAATGAGATGAGAGAGATAAGTAGGTATATTAAAGCACATTGTTATATTAAAGCTCTGATTGATTACATTGACAGCTTGATTAGTAATTTAAACAAGGTTAATAGACACCATACAGCAGTAGAGCTAGTATGTACCAGCTCTATCTATAAATTTACCAATATTTGTACCACCCGTTGTATGTATGTACTTTACCTGAAAAAACATTTGAATTTTCTTTTTCTTCTTCTCTCCTCTCTTCTTTCACTCTTCACTCTCCCTCTCTCTTCTTCTTCTATCTCCCTCTTCTCTCTTGTTCTCTCGCTTCTTCTCTTTTTCTTTCTTCTTTCTGTCTCTTCTCTTTCCTTTTTTTCTCTCTTCCTTCTCTCTTATCTCTCTCCCTTCTTCTTCTCTTTCTCTATTATCAACCTTTTTCTTCTCTCTCTCTCCATGTCTCTTTTCTCTCTTTCATCTTCTCTCTCTATCTTAATTCTTCTCTTCTTCTCTCTCTTATCTCTCTCGTCTTCATCTCCTTTTCTTTCTTTTTTCTCTCCTCTCTTATCTTTTCTTCTTCTCTCTTCTCTCTCTGGTTTTCTCTTGCTCGCTCTCTCTCTCTCTTTTTGCTCTTTCTCTCCTCTTCTCTACCATTTTCTTCTTATTTTCTCTCTTCTCTCCCTCTCTTCTTCTTTCCTTCTTCTCTCTTATCTCTCTCTCTCGTTCTTTTTTTCTTCTTTCTCTCTTCTTCCCTCTCTTTTTCTCTCTTATCTTTCCTTCTCTCTGTCTCTTATTCTCTCTCCTCTTCCTTTTCTCACTCTTTTCTTCTTTGTCTCTTCTTCTCTCTCTCAATTCTTCTCGTCTTTTCTCTCTCTTGTATCTCCCTCTGCTCACTCTTTTCTTTTCTCTTTCTCTGTTCCTCTTCTCTCTTTTTCTCTATCTCTCTTGCCTTCTATCTCTCTTCGTCTATCTTTCTCTTCTTCTCTTTTTTCTTTCTTCTCTCTCTCTCTCTCTCCCTTCTCGCTCTTCTTCTTCTTCTTCTCTATTTTCTCCCTTTTTCTTCTTTTCTCTTTCTACTCTCACTTCTTCTCTCTCTCTCTCTCTTTCTTCTATCTCTTTTTCTCATTTCGTCTGTCTTCATCTCTTTCTCTCTCTCTCTCCTTCTCTTCTTTTCAATTCTTCTCATCTTTTCTCCCTTCTCTCTTTCATTCTCTTCTTCTCTCTCTCCTCTCCTTTCTCTCTCCCCCTCATCTCCTCTCCATTCTCTCTCTCTTCTTCTTCTTCTCACTTTTTCTGCTTCTTTCTCTCATCTTCTCTCCCTATAATTATCTCCTCTTCTTCTTTCGCTCTCTTCTCTCTATTTTCTTCTCTCCTTTCTGCTCTCTGTCTCTATCGTTCTAAATGCAATAATTATACCAAATAAATCCAATAATTAATAATTAGAATAAACTTTTAAAAACCTTTGCTCCAAAACGTTATATCACGACATAAAACACGTTCTATTAAACGTTTTGACCTCACGTTTTATAGTTGTCTTTACAAATTCTCAAAATACGTATTTTAAACGTAATTTAAAACATGCCCAAAACAATGAAATGTCGTTTTTAGCACGTTTTGAAAACGTGAAAATATTTGGTGGGGTCTGGCCCTGAATTTTGCAACAGTCGGGTTTGTTCTCGATTCTCAATCAAGAAATCCGTGTTTGAACCCCGTCGGGGCAAAAATGGTTGGGCACATTTCCTACCACCTAATGCGGGCAGTGTGCATTGCCCCAGGGACATATGCCGACAATTATCCCAAATAATTTGCTGTATGGTGCCTATTAATCCTTGTTTAAATTACCAATCAAGCTGTCAATGTAATCATTCAGAGCTTTAATATACCAATGTGCTTAAATATACTTACTAATCTCTCTCATCTTATTTTTTTCTTGCAATGTATCTGTTATCATTTTATTAATTCTGCTAGAATTTACCTACTTAAATTTATCTATTAGATTAAGGACCTGCCCGAAACGCTGCGCGTACTAGTGGCTTTACAAGATTGTAAACACCATGCTATGTATTCTCACAAACCCAATGTACCTTCTTGTATATAAATAAATAAATAAATAAATAAATAAATAAATAAATAAATTTAAATTCCCTAAAAGGAGCACAGGTTCTGGTAAGAAGTAAAAACAGGTGTTTAAAATCAGGAAGAGAAAGTGGAACATTTGCAGGGAGATAAATGGAACAGTGTACCATTTATTCACAAAGATACAGGCAGCAGAGGAAGGAATGAGTGCCTGAAAAAGAAAAGAAGGGGAATAAAAGGAATATGATGGATCAAGAAAGCAGTAGAGTTATGGGCCCCAGCAAAAGCTGGAGGGGTAGAAAGGAAGGCATAACCACAGAACATTATCATTATCAGGACAAGAGCCAAGCATTGGCTCCTGGAGACATACACAAAGCGATGAAATCTGTATTATCAGAAGTTGGAGTTCATGCAAGTTGGAATAACAGCCACGAATATTCCATTGAACAATAGACATTGTTAAAAACAGAGATAACAAGAGAGAAAAACAAAGGCAAAGAAGAACACAGTATACTAGATAAGATCGAGATCAGGTTCAGTAAAATCAGGGTTACAGGGCATAGGTAAATCTAGTAAAGATGATTGAGTCAAGGGAGCAGGAGGATGGGCCAGAGACAGACTGACAGAGTCTGAATTGGGAGAAAGGCTATCAATGGAATCTGGGAGGGGGGGAAGGAGGGACAGAAACAGGGGAATGCACTTGATCAAGGGCACCATCTGAAGAGAGAATCAAGGGAATCGCCATAGCTGGGACAGGCAACTCAGCCACTGATATGACAGGAGCTACAGGGAGGCAGAAGGCGAGGGATGTATCGATGTCTTCTTACCTGCCGGGGAGGAAGCTTAGGAGAGGAGCCATGTTTACATTTCTGACCATAAAACAGGTGTACCAACAGCAATGTACAGTACTGGGCGATAGCCTCAACAGTCTCAGCAGGAGAGGGAGAACAGCAACAGTCAACACGAAGTTGGCTGGGAGGAGGACTGGATCAAAAAGGGAGGGGAGGGCACAAGAGAGAGGGAAGACTGGGAAGGGGAGAAACACCAGGAGAGAGGGGGATTAACCAGGAGGAAGACGCTCTGGCCCAAAATGCAAAGGAGCAGGTGTGGAGGTGGTGGTGTTGGGGTCCAAGCCCTGGAAACGATTACGGAACTGAGAAAGTCAGAGAGGGCGAGGAGAAATGGAATTCAATGTCTGTGTATAAGGCATGCCGGAGAAAGGGGGGAAGATTGCAACTTTGTTGTCTCGCCTCAGAGAAATATAAACGATCGCCATGTTTCAAACTGAGGATGACTTCCTCAAATTTGTAGGGGACACACATTCAGGAGAAGCCATCGTGGGCATCACTGTAATTGATGTAGTGAGCTTGGGAAGAAGAGCACTCCATCTTAGAACGATCAAAGACTCCACACAAAGGGCATAGACACATCTCACTTGTGCATTTGATGGGACCATGTCCAAATCTCCAGCACCTGCTGCAGAGGCAAGAGGAGGCAATGTACTCCTGAACGGAACATCTGGCACCTACAAGAATTACAAAAGATGAAAATGATCTACTATCATAAGTGTTTTTTATGATGTAAAGAGGAGGATGACGAAGACCACGAGAGAGTAAATGTATCAATCTGGAAGATTCAAAAGCCTTGGGACTCAAGGATATATTTAATATCCTCGCAACAGTCTGAGGTCCCTATCACCTGTCCTAACATGGTGCAGGAGAATAACTGTGCTAATGCTGGTACAGTGTATTTAACCATGCATGTTTGGAGATCCAAACAGGGGTCTCAGGAATGCAGAACAACAAAGCCAAGCGATCTGCCGCTTCTCGAGAAGGGGCTGCAACTATACATATCTTACAGTACAGGTGGGGTTAAAAGTGAATCAACAAGGTGTTTATGGATGAATAAATAATCAGGACGTGTAGGATCAACATGACTGAGATCAAAATACTCAAGTCTGCTTAGCATTACTAAACAAATCCTGCAATGTAGTAGATTGGGAAGGAATCACTTAGGTTCGAGTGTGGAGGTGACGGTGCCAAGCACCCCCTAGTATGAAGGGATAAATGGGACAGTTGTCACAACGAGAGGTGGAACCACTCTAGATGACGAGGTGGTCACCACTGGGGACTTAACCCTGCCACAGAAATGGGAGGGAAGCAGTGTGTGTCAATCAGGAGTCAGAGAAGCAGCTTCGTCTGGGCCCAATGCAGCCAGGGGGTTACAAAGCCCTTCCTTCCATCAGAAATTGACTCGGAAGCCTTGTCCCCCACCGCACGAGTCTGAGAAGTTGAAAGTGTGTCAGAAGTCGACAATGAACCAACTTGAATAAAATTTCATCCACAAATATGCCCCCCTCACCCATTGTGGAGGCACAATTAGGGAACCCGACAAGACTGGGCCTTTCCAGGGGTGCATCGTGGACGCGCACACACTGCAATCGTCACCTTAACCTTCGTGCTGCGCTGCTTTTATTGTGGCATTCTGGAGGTGCACGGAAAATAAAGTCACTAATGTTTCCACTAAAAAATGCTTATTGTCGCAATATTACTTGTTCAATATTCAATTCATTTACACTATGTACACTCACACACTGTATTACACACTCAATACTTCAGAAGTGAGTGATAATCAAAGAAGCCGTCCATGGTACACAGCGCGACTTTGCACTAGATGCACCAGGTACACTCTGATTTTCACTTCCTGTTTCTATGTTCTGTGTGCTTGCAAACAGTCCACTCATATATATCTTTGTTTTAGTTCCTGTAGGTTGCATGTAGCCAAGCTTGTAAAGTGTAAGGAAGTCTTGAAAAGATCTTGGTTAGAAATCAATGACAAAATTCTGTCAAAGGTACAGAGCAATCTTGAAATTTCTGTCTGATATCGCTGAATGCTTTTCGCACTTTCCAAAGTCGATAATTTTGATCAACATTTGCAATTTTTCAAAGTGTAGGCACTGTAGAAATATCAGGAATCTGTCTCATGACAAATACGTGTTGAACACTGGGCTTGGAACAGCACAAATTTTGTTCCAATAATCCTGTATTACGTGTTTCATGGAATATTTCATAAGCAGACACAGAGCTAGGAACACATACAATTCAGCCACAGTGGTGTCCCTCCATCGTGTCATATGTAAATTAGGTAATAAGCCACCTGCAATAAGTTGCAGTGCATACCTGTTGGTTTCATCTGCAAGATGTTGCATGAATGGCTCATCAAAATAAGCCATAAAATATTCACTTTCATTCATATCTTCACCGGAATATGGGGAAAGTCGGTGCAACACCAAAATCAGTACAGTATCATCAAATTGTGGTTTGTGTAGTACAAAATTATCACAGTCCTTACCTCGTGAATTCACCCGTGCTCCTTGCACTGGCACTGTAACACCACCATGGAAACTGCTAACACACTGTTCACCTATGCTACTTGTATCAGAAGTAGCATCACTGAACCCAGAAAACGATTCATCTATAGTATCACTTTTTTCAAAAATTGTTGATGACACAGTTGGTGATAATAATGGCAAGTACAATGGCATGGGAGGCCGCAGCACACCTGGCACTCAACCTCTATTGGATATTCTTGCTGTATCGTCCTCATCCATGTCTGTATCACTTGTATCCGACACTTGTGTTAAATCTTTATTGTGCCTTGCTTCATCAATATCACTACCCTTATCTTCTTCATACAATAAGGTCTGAATTTCACCATCAGAGAGCGATCTTTCAACACTGCATCCCACAGGGAATTAGGAGCTGGAGGCGCATGCATCAGCCGTGGTTGCTCGATCAGAACTGAGGCTACCCACAATTCCTGGGGCATTCTGAGAATTATTTTCAAAATGGCTGCTGTTGCGTACTGGAAGTCCTTATGCCTCCATTTCGTATCCAATCTATCGCACATGCACTTTGAATATTACGATATCTTAAAATTGGGTTTTCTCAGCTTGCGCAACACCTACCTCGAATAATGTCGGGAGGCGCAGTGCAGTGGTTAAGAACCGTCAGTCCGTCGAGATCAGGCTCAGTAACAAAGGCAAGGTTAGACACATCAAATATTCCCCATGCACAAACACTTCATGTACGGTTCTACGGGTTCTACGGGTGAGAGAGAGAGTGCCTTCTCAACTCACCCGGCGTCAAAACAGAAGACAGCGGAAAGAATATTCAAGAACGGCACCAAGTTGGTAGGAAGGAACATTCAGAGAAGAGGTGGAGAATGAAAAATGAAATATGATGAAGAGGAAAAAGAAACTGGCAAAATTACTAAAGACAGCTGAAGGAGCATAAAGGCTTGAAAAGAACAGAAAAAATGCTGTCCTATGAAGCATCACTCCGACAGCCGCCCACCAAGCCCCATCATGACAACAATGAGCTGGAAAGTGAGGGGAAATAACAGTTTGAAACTACCGAAATTTTGGCCTCCACAATCAGTTCACGTAACTTGTTCCAACCATCCACCGTTCTGTTTGCAAAAGTGACTTTTCTTATACAATATTTCTTTGGCACTTTTGTTTAGTTAGCTTAAATCTATGAGCACTTGTTCTTGCAGTTCCAGGTATCAAAAATTCTAACTTAGAAATTTTGTCATTCCCATTACCTTTTGTTTGCAGTGATCATATTACCTCTTTATCTTGTCTTATAGTTTTGCCTTATTTAATGCCTCTAACCTCTCCTCGTGGCTCTTGTCTTTCAGTTTCGGAAGCCACTGTAACGTTTGTTTATGAATATGAGTTTGGGTGACGAGACTGAAAGAGTTTAGTGGTTATTTATGTTTAATATAGTCTTGGTTACAGCAGTTGGTCATTGGAAATATAATGGAAATTGCTCTTTCCTGGCAAGTAAGGTTAATGCAGTTCTTTGCCCAGTTGTCTTTGTCAGCAGCCTTCGTGGTGGAGAACTTCCCCACACTTAGCTACAGTTGTGCATTTTTATACCCTGGTGGAGCTCCATGCTGCCTGGCTCCATGAATAAGTTGATTTACTCCGTTCTGGGTCATCTGCAGGTGCCTAATTATCCAGTGGCAGCGTTGTCAACTTTGCCCAAGTTGTATCTACCCATGCTCCGGGAAACAGTGGCTGCGTTCTACTCTACCCAGGTCGACAGAATAAGTTGGTCCAGTCATTTGATTCTGTTTGGTCCTTTGCTCTCTTGTCCTCCTCCCCCTCCCACCCCACCTCTTTTCACCTCTCTTCTCTTTCCAGAGGAAGGTGGTTGCTCAGTTACTGTCAGCCTACTTCCGACCCTTTGTGTTCCCATTGTTTTCATCTTTGTTCTCAGAGGCAGTCTGCTAGGGCTGGGGGCCTCGCCAGCTGCTAGTTAAGGTAAGCCCTCACTGGAACCTGATTCAGGGTCGTATGTGCCTTCCTTCACCGGTTTATCTTCTGCTTGTTGGCACCATTCTTGCACTTTGCAGAGGGCAACAGCTGGTTGTGGTTTGTGCAGCCCCTTCTGCAGTTCACACCATTGATGAGACGGTGGTGGGAGGTTCACCTAGTTTGCAGACTCCTGGTCCCAAGATCTGTGGGGCTTTTCAGGTCATTTTGTGCAACATGTGGTGAAATTGGTCAATCCTTCCTCCCTTCTGGGCATTCAGGGCTTTTGGGGCAGGCTTCTATCCCTCACCTTCGCCAAGTCATTGTGAAGATGGCATCCTCCGTGCTTGAAATTAGCAAATATTGACACCTTAGCAAATAGATGACTGCATCTATTTGCTAGGTGTCTAGTCTCTTTCCGGTTCCAAAATGGGATTTGGCGGAGCTCCATTTCCTTACTGATCTTTAGGGGTTAAACAGAGTTCATTCCCTGCCCCACTTTCAGTAAGACCATCCTGGCCCGGGTTGGTCTCGTGTCTGAGACGGGACCTTTGGGATGCTTATTGGCATGTTCCTATACATTCAGGGTTCAGAGAATGGTTAGGTTTTGCAGTGGAATGTAAGGCATACCGCTTCAGGGTTCTTCCCTTTGGCTTGAATCTGGCACCGTATGTTTTCATCAGTTTGGCTCATGATGCTTCAACCAATGAGTTTGGACCTCAATCGCCCTTCATCAGTTGCTACGTCACCTGCTTATTCTTGGGCTTTTTGGCTTTCAATTCTTTGGTGCCCCTCCTCCGTCACTGCTTGATGGTTTCACGGACATATTGGCTCTGGGTTGTGGTTTCCTGACCAAGGCCTCCAAGGGTCATTGGCTGGGTCCATCTTGTTGGGTAATTACCTATGTGTAATTACCCAAATGTAGTTACACGATGAGAGCTATGCTCATGGTGTTCCATTTTCCCGGTACTCTGTCGTATAACGCTTTGAAACTACCGATTGTTTTGGCCTCCACCACCTTTTCCCTTAACTTGTTCCAACCTGTCTAATACTGTTTTCAAAAGAAAACTTTCTAATATTTTTTGGGCACTATTTTGTTTCCTTAGGTTGAATCTGTGTCCTCTTATTCTTGAAGTTGCTGGTTTCAGGAATTCCTCTTTGTCAATTTGGTCGATTTCTGTTAGTATTTTGTAAGTGGTGATCATATAACCTGTTTTTCTTCTATCTTTTAGTTTGGATATGAGAATTTGCAGCCGTGTGACAGCAAACATTCAGATTCCTCCAGGCTCTATGCTCCAGCTTCACTTGGATTCATTCCCCCCCTGTGGTTTATTGTCTGAATAGGAGAGGGGGGGGGGGGGATGGCTCCCTTCAGTCCATTATCCTTTTGAGCTGGATGCTGTGGGTAGCTCATTTGCTCCATTCTTATGGGTTTGGTTCTCTGCACAGTTCATGTTTAGGGAGTGTCCAGCGTTCTTGTGGATAGGTGAATGGATGGATCCATCCTGCCTCGTGGATGTTACCATCTCCATGGAGTGAACAATCAACTCTACCTCCTTCCTTTGGCTTTGCGAGATGTTCAGGTGCCCTGATGTGGATCGCTTTGAGTCAGCTTGGAATCAATGCCTTCCTCTCTATGTCGCTCTGTTCCTCGATCACGAGGCCCTTGTGGTGGATACTTTTTAGCTGGATTGGTTGCGGTGGGGGTATCTGTACCTCCTTCACCCAGTCCAGCTGTTGCTCCAGGTCCTGGCCAGTCTGGTGTCCTACCAGGAAAGGTGGTCCTTCTGGTTCCTTGGTGGCCAGCTCAGCCTTGGTTTCAGGTGCTGCTTGCTTGGTGTCTGAACCCACGTGTTTTTTCCATAGCTCTCATTTTTCACAAGATCAATTCAGTGACGTACCTCGCTGGTTCAAACTTCTCCTCAGCTCTTTGCAGCTGGTCATTCTGATTCATCTTCACCACGATCTCTACAAGGCAAATGGGTGGTTGATGTGACTGGTGTCCCATCTACTTTTGTCTTTCCGTCAGTTTTACAAGGTTTCTTGGCACTCTTTTCGTCACTTTCCTTTTCCTTCGTCGTTACTCTTCAGTTTCCATTCCTGTGGTCTTATTGTTCCCTTCTTGCTTGGTTCGTGACCAGCATCACATCCCAAATACTATTACCTTTTTTGTTTGGCACCTGCAGAGCCGCGGCTGCTTTCATTTGCCGTTGATACTTCCTTGGTGTTTTTCTTTCTCAAGTATTGTTTCTTTTCATGTTCATGTCCCATCTGAACCCACTTGGTCCTTGGATTGTACGTGCTCTTTTCTTTTTTCCTCTTCTCGGTTTCCAGTGTACCCCTCAGTCTAGGATTTTTCCTAGGGATTTTTTCCTGTTGGCACTTGCCTCCCGTTATAGGGTTGGAGAGCTTCATGCTCTTCTCCAGAGTTGTAGTTTTTGGCTGTTTGGGTGTTACATTTCTCTACTGCTGTCTCCTTTTCTGGCAGAGAATGAGTCTGTGCTTCCAGAGTGATCTTTTGATTGTTGATGCTTGATTGGTTAGACTTTGTCCAGTGGCACACTGCTGTTTCCTTCATGCCAATGATTCTGCCTCGGTGGATGCCGTGTGGGTTGATCCAGTTTACTTGGTTCTCTAAGGCTGGTATTTTCCAGGTCTGCATTGTCGTCAGGTCTAGCCAGCCTGGGGTCAATTCTCGTGCCATGATGTTCGTCAATATGCTGCTTTATAGCAACTTGCTCAACCAGTGATGAACAGTTACTCTCTCTACTGTCTCCCTGCCTCAGTTACATGGCAAGGCATTTTGAAGTGTAGTGTCAATTACTTAACATGTGAATGATGACCTGGGTGGGCTGTTGTCTCTTGGCTTCAGGGATGACCAACTCCATTTCCTTCAACTGGTCAAGCATGATTTAATGGACAACTTTGCCTTTGATGTTACCTATTTTAAAAGATCAAAGTAATTATTTAACATTTCTTCTAAATAGTACCTAACCTAATACAGTAGATTAAGAAGAATAAGCTTTTTAGGCAAACTGATTTGGTTTTGCTCCTATATGAACCTATACATTGCACTAGATTAGAGTTCGTAGAAACATTTTTAAACACTTATAGTATTATAGTTCTCCTAGATGAATATTTTTTTCACATTCTAGGTTAGACTTTTGTGAAAAACCTTTTGCTCAATAAAAGCACTGTTATGGTATCTTTTTCTCTGTGACCCTTCACATGTTTTATTTGGCTAGATTTATGTTTAAAGCTTTTTGGACACTCTGAGCACTGATAGGGTTTTTCTTCTGAATGAACCCTCATATGTTGTACTAGATTACTACTAACTGAAAAGCTTTTTTGACACTTTGAGCATTTAAATGGCTTTTCTCCTGTATGAACTCTCATATGACGTACTAGATTAAACTTACTTGAACAACTTTTGTCACACTCTGAGCACTGATATGGTTTCTCTCCTGTATGAACCCTTACATGTTTTACTAGATTACATTTAACCGAAAAACATTTTAGACACTTAGGACACTGATATGGTTTCTCTCCTGTATGAACCTTCATGTGCTCTGACACACCTGTTTTGCTTGAAAATGTCTTAAAACACTCGGTACACTGAAATGGTTTCTCACCTGCATGAACATTCATATGATTTATTATGTCACACTTTTTCTTATAGCTTTTTAGACACTCGCTGCACTGATATTGTTTCTTTCCTAAGTGAGCCTTCATGATTTACTGCAGTAGATAATACTTCTGTGTAATTTTGCACTAAAGCTTAGAGAACCCATTAGATGCAAGCTTAGAGAACTCTTTAGATGCACCAAACAAAGTGGTTACTCGCTTGAATGAACTCTCATATTTATTGTAAATATACTTTTATTATGATTACTTTTTGCAATCAGCTGAAGGAATCAGGACATAGGAAAACATGCTTACAGTTAGCTATATGCTTCAAGTTAATACTTGAAAAGTTTATTGTTCATGTTAATAAATAATTTGTTTAAATATTCCTTTAATTAAACAGAAGATCAACAAGAGTTTTACACAAACAACCATTCTGTGTATATTGCTTGACGGGGGGGGGGGGGGGGGGGGGTGTTGTAGCGATAAAACACCCAACAATGTGTAATTTTAGGCTTTTTGAGCTCAAATGTGCATTTCTGGAGCAGCTTTCATTAACAGTCTGAAATAGAAGAAAAAGGCTGATGATTTGTCCTCGTGCAAATTGCATGTGTATGACCGTGCAAAAATATATATACTTTTGCCTTCTGAATTAAGTTCAATACCTATCAACATCTGGAGGGTTATTAAGATCCCCATACAATAGTCTACTGATGAACCAGCAAGAATATTTTAGTCAGCGAGAGCTGATAAAGATAGATCACGATCTGTTGGTAGTCGGCAACTTCAACTTGAAATCCATAGAGTGGGAGGCATATGAAGCTAGAACAGAGGAATTCTGGATTTGTAGATTTGTAAATTTCATTCTTGAAACATTCATGTTTCAACATGTTAAACAAACTATGAGGATGAGGGAAGGGGATATTCCCTACATGCTGGATTTGATATTTACCAGGAATAATGAAGAGATATTTGACATTCAGGACCCACTCCCTTGGGTAAAATTTACCATATCTTTTATGGGAATAAATTATGCAATGCGTAATAATCTAGAAGAAAATGAAGTTGAAGCAGTTGAAATCTATACATTCATAAACAACAAATTGCAGGTAAAGGGTAATATTCAGAGGTTGAAAATGGGAAACAGATTCATGGAAAATGAAAATGAAATGTGTGAAACATTAAACAAAAAGTGTGTTTGTACAAAATGAAATCTTCAGGGAACCAGACACAATAAGAATTCCAGAGAACAACATAGAGCACATAGAGGTGTCCAGAGATGAAGTGGAAAAAATGCTCAAGGAGCTAAGTAAGAACAAAGCAGTTGGTCCAGATGGAGTTCCACCATGGGTTCTGAGAGAATGTGCATCTGAGCTAAGCATTCCACTTCAACTGATTTTTCAGGCATCCCTGTGTACAGGACTTGTAGCAGATTTGTGGAAAAAGGCTAACATAGTTCCAGTCTACAAACGTGGCAGCAGGGAAGACCCCCTTAATAACAGAACTGTATCATTGACAAGTGTAATAGTCAAAATATTGGAAAAATAATTGAAACTAAATGGGTAAAACACCTGGAGAAAAAACGATAAAACATCAGACAGACAGTATGGTTTTCGATCTGGAAGATCCTGTGTAACGAATTTACTCAGTTTCTATGATCAAGCTACAGAAATTTTACAGGAAAGAGATGGTTGGGTTGAATGCATCTATCTGGACCTAAAAATGGCTTTTGACAGAGTTCTACATTAGAGGTTGTTCTGGAAACTAGAACATATTGGAGGGGTGACAGGTAAGCATCTAACATGGATGAAAAATTTCCTAATTGATAGAAAAATGAGGGCCGTAATCAGAGGCAATGCTTCGTATTGGAGGAATGTTACGAGTGGAGTACCACAGGGTTCAGTTCTTGCACCGGTAATGTTCATTGTCTACATAAACGATCTACCAGTGGGAATACAGAATTACATGAACATGTTTGCTGATTATGCTAAGATAATAGGGAAAATAAGAAACCTAGATGATTGTCATGCCCTTCAAGAAGACCTGGACAAAATAAGTATATGGAGCAAAACTTGGCAAATGGAATTTAATGTGAATAAATGCCATGTTATGGAATGTTGAATTGGAGAACATAAACCCCACACAACCTATAAATTATGTGAGAAATCTTTAAAGAATTCTGACAAAGAAAGGGATCTAGGGGTGGTTCTAGATAGAAAACTGTCACCTGAGGACCACATTAAGAACATTGTGCGAGGAGCCTATGCTACATTTTCTAACTTTAGAATTGCCTTTAAATACATGGACGGAGAAATACTAAAGAAACTGTTCAAGACTTTTGTTAGACCAAAGCTGGAATATGCAGTGGTTGTGTGGTGCCCATATCTTAAGAAGCACATCAACAAACTGGAAAAGGTGCAAAGACATACCACTAAGTGGCTCCCAGAACTGAAGGACAAGAGCTACGAGGAAAGGTTAGAGGCATTAAATATGCAGAAGATAGAAGAAAAAGAAACTATATGATTACTACGCACAAAATAGTAACAGAACTCGATAAAATTGATAGGGAAGAAGTCCCTATTCTTAAGACCTGGGACTTCAAGAACAAGAGGACACGACTCAAGCTAAGGAAACAAAGGTGTTGTAAAAACATTAGAAAATTTTCTTTTGCAGAGTGGTAGACGGTTGGAACAAAATAAGTGAGGTGGTGGTGGATGCCAAAACCGTCAGTAGTTTCAAAGCGTTATATGGCAATGAGTGCTGGGAAGATGGGACAACACGAGCATAGCTCTCATCTTGTAACTACACTTAGGTAATTATACACACTCTCACACACACATGGCTGACCAGAACATTGAAAAGGTTTTTAGGCTTGGACAGTACAACAAGGACAGAGACTGATTGATAAAAGTGGTATTCACAAGCGAGAACACAAAAGAGGACCTGTTAGCAAGGAAGAGCACACTAGCAAATGTGCCAAAGTTCAAAACAGTATTCCTGCAGAGGAATATGACACGGGAAGAGAGAATGACTGCAGCAACAGAAAGGACGGAACGCAGGCGCACACACACACACACACACACACACACACACACACACAGAGAGAGAGAGAGAGAGAGAGAGAGAGAGAGAGAGAGAGAGAGAGAGAGAGAGAGAGAGAGAGAGAGAGAGAGAGAGAGAGAGAGAGAGAGAGGAGAGAGAGAGAGAGGAGAGAGAGGAGAGAGAGAGAGAGGAGAGAGAGGAGAGAGAGAGAGAGAGAGAGAGAGAGAGAGAGAGAGAGGAGAGAGAGAGAGAGAGAGAGAGAGAGAGAGAGAGAGAGAGAGAGAGAGAGAGAGAGAGAGAGAGAGAGAGAGAGAGAGAGAGAGAGAGAGAGAGAGAGAGAGAGAGAGAGAGAGAGAGAGAGAGAGAGGAGAGAGAGAGAGAGAGAGAGAGAGAGAGAGAGAGAGAGAGAGAGAGAGAGAGAGAGAGAGAGAGAGAGGAGAGAGAGAGAGAGAGAGAGAGAGAGAGAGAGAGAGAGAGAGAGAGAGAGAGAGAGAGAGAGAGAGAGAGAGAGAGAGAGAGAGAAGAGAGAGAGAGAGAGAGAGAGAGAGAGAGAGAGAGAGAGAGAGAGAGAGAGAGAGAGAGAGAGAGAGAGAGAGAGAGAGAGAGAGAGAGAGAGAAGAGAGAGAGAGAGAGAGAGAGAGAGAGAGAGAGAGAGAGAGAGAGAGAGAGAGAGAGAGAAGAGAAGAGAGAGAGAGAGAGAAGAGAGAGAGAGAGAGAGAGAGAGAGAGAGAGAGAGAGAGAGAGAGAGAGAGAGAGAGAGAGAGAGAGAGAGAGAGAGAGAGAGAGAGAGAGAGAGAGAGAGAGAGAGAGAGAGAGAGAGAGAGAGAGAGAGAGAGAGAGAGAGAGAGAGAGAGAGAGAGAGAGAGAGAGAGAGAGAGAGAGGAGAGAGAGAGAGAGAGAGAGAGAGAGAGAGAGGAGAGAGAGAGGAGAGAGAGAGGAGAGAGAGAGAGAGAGAGAGAGAGAGAGAGAGAGAGAGAGAGAGAGAGAGAGAGAGAGAGAGAGAGAGCGGGGGGGGGGGGGGGGAGGAATCGGGAAACTACGGAAAAAATCGGAAAAAAAAAACCCGAACTCTGCAATCCCAGAGGGAAGTGGGGAATCCTCCACACGCAGTTCAACAGCCCCTGTGAGAGGAGCACCACCCTCACCTCCCACTCAATAATAGTCCTACCTGCCCCCAATCCCTGCCAGCCGCCCACTAAATGCACATCTAGGGCACCCTCCCCCGCCCCTACTCCCCAGGACCTTCTTTCTCCCCCACTCCCCTAGCCCTCGCTTCTCCACCACCCCCGAGCCCTCCATTCTCCCCCACTCCCCTAAGCCTCACATTCTCCCTCATCCCCCTAAGCCCCCTTTCTCCCCCCACCCCTCAAGCCCTCCCCCCCTCTTCTGCCCTCCCCACCCATGCCCTCCTTTCTCCCCCACCCACCCGGTCGGCCGAGCGGACAGCACACTGGACTTGTGATCCTGTGGTCCCGGGCTCGATCCCAGGCGCCGCCGAGAAACAATGGGCAGTTTCTTTCACCCTATGCCCCTGTTACCTAGCAGTAAAATAGGTACCTGGGTGTTAGTCAGCTGTCACGGGCTGCTTCCTGGGGGTGGAGGCCTGGTCGAGGACCGGGCCGCAGGTACACTAAAGCCTCAAAATCATCTCAAGATAACCACCCAAGGCTCCCCCCCCCCTCCTAAACCCCATTTCTCTCCCACACCGACAAACCCTCAATCCACCACCCTACCAGATCCTCCCAGCCCCCACACACCCCGGATCCCACAGGTCCCCTCTTCCCATGCCCTCTCAGCCTGGACCCTCCCTATTTCCCTACTTCAAGAGATTCACCAGAAACTGAGGAAGGACAGAAGAAAATTTCAAGATGATGTACTCGAATATAAATGTGATTACAAGCAAGACAAGTGAACTAAGGGAAAGAGCACAAGAAGTGAACCTGGATGTAATTGAACTCACAGAAACTAAACTCTCAGGAATCATAATGAATGCAGTGTTTCCCCCAGGACTACATGGTGATGAGGAAAGGGAGGGAAGAAAGAGGCGGCAGAGTGGCCCTACTAATGAGAAAGGAATGAAATTTCGAGAAGGGTATCCAGAGCTGCAGGGGGATTCAGACTACATAACGGGCACCATGACGATGGGAGGACCAAGGGTAGTAGTAGCAGTAATATATAACCCTCCACCAAATGACAGAAGACCCAGGCAAGAGTATAACAACAACAACAACAACATGGCAGTTAACACTATAATTGAGAGGGCAGCCGCTGCTGCCGGTAGAAACAGTTCCCATCTGCTCATCATGGCAGGATTTCAATCACGGAAGGATAGACTGGGAGAACAAGGAACTGCATGGAGGTGAGGATACATGAAGAGCTAAACTATTGGAGGTGTCGACAGAAAACTTTTTAAGCTAGCATGTCAGGGAACCCATAAGAATGAGAGGCAACGATGAACCAGCGAGACTCAACCTAGTCTTCACTCTGAACGACTCCGACATAAGGGAAATTGGTTTTGAGGTCCCAGTAGGAATGAGCGATCACAGTGTACTGACGTTTGAGTATCTGGTCAAAGAAGGGCTAATGAAATCAAGGAAGTGAACTGAAAACAAAAGGATGGCATTCCAAAAGGGAAACTATGAGGAGATAAGAAAATTCCTGACAGATATACCATGGGAAACAGAGCTCAGGGGAAAGACGGCCCAAGACATGATGGACTACATCACGCAGAAGTGCAAGAAGGCAGCAGTCAAGTTTGTCCCAATCCAAAGGGAAAAAAAATAAATGCAGATGAGAAACCCATGGTTAAATCAGAGATGTAGTCTATCTAAGCACCGAAGAAAAAGGCCATGAAGAAACTACAGAAATAACAGGACACTTGAGAGCAGAGAAAGAAACTGAGTGCTAGGAATGAATACGTCAGGGTGAGAAGAGAGGCAGAAGAGCAATGTGAAAAACGACATAGCAAGCAAGGCAAAGACTCAACCCAAATTGCTGCACAGCTACATCAGGAGGAAAAACAACAGTGAAGGAACAGGTATTTAAACTGAGGATAGGGCAGACAGATTCACTACAAACGACAAGGAAGTGTGCGAAGGAACTGAATAAGAAATTCCAGAAGGTCTTCACATTAGAGCAAGGAGAAGTTCCAGAGATAAGAGAAGGAATACTTAACCAGGCACCGACTAAAAGAGTTTGGGATTACCAGTGGGGATGTAAGAAATCTTTTGCTAGAGTTGGATGTGACAAAGGCTATAAGCCCGGATGGAATATCGCCATGGATACTAAAGGATGGAGCAGAAGCATTGTGCCTGCCACTCTCCATGGTGTATAACAAATCATTGGTAACAGATGAACTGCCAAAAATTTTTAAGATGGCAAATGTAATCCCAATATACAAGGAGGAGGATAGACAGGGGGCACTGAACTACAGGCCAGTGTCCCTAACTTGCATACCATGAAAGTTGATGCAGAAGACTGCAAAAAACGCCAGTGAAACATCTGGAGCGAAGGAACTTTGTGACACATCATCAACATGGGTTCAGGGATGGCAAGTCATGCCTCACAGGATTAATTGAATTCTATGAGCAGGCAACAAGAATCAGGCAAGAAAGAGAAAGGTGGGCAGAATGCATATTTTTGGATTGCCAGAAAGCCTTTGACACAGTACCACACCAGAGACTAGTGCAAAAGCTGGAGATGCAAGTAGGAGTGAAAGGGAAGATACTCCATTGGATAAGGGAGTAAAGTGGTACCTTTGTTCATGACCATAATCCATTCCCAGAGACACGTCGTCATCCAAAAATTTGTCACCTAAAGCGAATTTTATCGTATGAAGTACAGTATCCACTCAATTTAACGGCCTCTTTTATACCGATCTGCCGGTATTAACGACCGGTTTGGGAGACCGGTATCTGGAGCCTGCTATACCGGTCTGCGGTCGATATTACCGACGGTCTGTCGGTATTGGGTTTGTTGTGGCATCAGCGTCCCCTGACATGGCGACCAGGCCACCGACCTGGATCGTCCAGAGTCATATATTACATCTTAATTTTCTTTTAAAATGATTCACTTTAATGAAGAAAATTGTAAATTATTATTAATAAAATATTTTGAAACAGTTTTTATTAAGCAAAAGTCTTTGTTTTCTTATTAAATACCTTTTATAGTATAGGCACTAGGTATTTTTTTTCCCACGGACCTAGAATGTACTCCGCCAGGCCATGTGTTCCCATTGTTTACTCTGAACTCGTGCGGCTAGCTTCAATTGTGAAGGATATTACTGTACTGTAATTGTGATCTTCTTTTTAATTTACAAAAATGCCAGAAGTTACCCAAAGGAAGCGCCTGACGGTTGCACAGAAGCTGGAGTTAATTAAGAAACTTGATAAAGGATATTCTCATGCACGAGCAGCAGCAGAGTTTAACATCGGGAAAAGTACAGTAAGTGACATCAAGAAACAGAAGGATACTCTATTAAAATATGCCTGAAAATAAGTGTACATACAGTATGTACCCTGTATACAATATAAACAATATAAAACAAGCGCTGCAGAGGATGACGTAATCTTCACAGCTTCGTAATCTTCAGCTTCATTAAAAGTAAGTCAATTTACCAATTTTATTATAGTATTACAAGATATTAATTGTTTTTTTTCAACAAAAGCTACATATTAGTCTCTGCAAATGTATATTCTATCGTCAGCAGAGAATAGGTGAGCTCAAAATATTTCGTCTTGGCTAGCTCTCAGTGACAAGGCTCGATCGCCATTGTTATGGCATGGCCGCCACAGCCTGTGTTGTAACATTAAAAATACATTACCTGCACTGTTCAGGGTAAATCAAAACACATCTCTAAAATATTATTGAGAAAATATTAACTTGCTGATTGATACATGAAATATTTTGCAATACAAAGGAATGAATCAATTTTTTCCCACCCATCTGGGCTTGATCAGACCGTGTTCACACATCATCCATGCAGCAGCCAACAACTGGCTTAATCGTCGGTGTGGCACTAAATTGGAATGCAATTACACAATGAACTTTATTTAATTTTAGTTATACAGTATAAAATATATCCTACCTGAATGTTACTTGAAAAATTACCCGACCCGACTTAACTTCGGAAATAACGGAGCTCCGGAAATAACGACTAGGGCTCAGCCCCATATAGGCCGTTAAATTGAGTGGATACTGTAATGTAAATTAAATTAATCCATTCCACGCCCCCCAAAAAAACTTTAAAATACATTTTATTCTAAATACTACTCATATTTTCACATACAAAACAATCAGGTATATATATAAACCATACATACACTAAATGAAAATTTATTTGCACTTCACCTTTACTGATGACTATTGTTGGTGTAGGAGAGATGGTGAGGAGGGAGACAGGAGGGGGAAGATGTGTTGGTGTATAGGGAGGGTGAGGTGGGGGGAGGTGATACCAACCCATGCTCGGCCTAAGTCCATTCAAATCTGCATCACTGATTCCAAATTTTCCTTCCAAACATTTCACTGCCTCTGTTATGTGGCAGCCAGTCAGAACCAGTCACTTTCAGTCACAAGTCAGTCATGCATTTCAAGCATTCACAGTTGTGGTAGGCATTTACAGTCAATCACGCTTTCACAGTCAGTAAACAACAAGAGTTTAATATCAGGCAGTCTGCCTCCGACCCACCAGTTGGTGGTAAGGAAGCTTTCTGTATTAATAAGATCCAGATGTGGGAGGGAGGGTACAGCTGAGGGAGGGGGCAGTGTGGTGGATGGAAGTAGTGGGGAGGGTCCAGTGGCGGGATAGGGGTAGTGGGGAGGGGGCAGTGTGGGGGATGCGGGTTCTCCCCACCTGCCATCCAGTACCCCCCCCTCCATCCCTCCATCCATTCCCCCCCTCCCTCCATCCAGTCCCCCTTCACCAACCATCCATCCACCCCTTATCCTTCTAACCCCCCCCCCTACCCATCCATCCAGATCCCCCACCATCCATCTCTCCAGTTTCCCAACCATCCATCCATCCATCCAGTCCCCCTTCACCATCAATCCATTCACCTTCCCCGATCCATCCATCCAGTTCCCTCACCATCCATCTTGGGACCCATAACGTGATATATAATCAGAACTTTTATGTTGAAAAAACAAAAAAGCAGACAATGAAATTCTTCGCAAAGAATTCAAAGCGTGGCCACAGTCTACGTGGCTACGTGCAATAGACTTGTAAACAAATAGCGCGCTTCGCCCTGCACCTCCAGCACCACGAGCTCCTTCAACCCATATGCATTCGAACAGACATCATCTTTCAAGTAAACCGATGTCTTCCAATTCAAATTTTACGACGAACTTGACATCGTGTTCCAAGAAATAAGTCTTCTAGGGCAGTCGTCAACTGAGGTTCCACTGTACCTAAGCAACAGAAGACGGCAAGTCACAGTGAGGGGTGAGGCCTCAAATTGGCGAGGCGTCACCAGTGGAGTCCCGCAGGACTCAGTCCTTGGACCAATATTGTTTCTGATATATGTAAATAATCTACCAGAGGGTGTAGAATCATTTCTCTCATTGTTTGCTGATGATGCAAAAATGATGAGGAGGAAGATAGTAAGAGGCTACAAGATGACCTAGACAAACTGAATGAGTGGTCCAAGAAATGGCTACTAAAGTTCAACCCGAGTAAATGTAAGGTAATGAAACTAGGCAGTGAAAACAGGAAGCCAGACACAGGATACAGAATGGAAGATGAAGTCCTTCATGAAATAGACAGAGAGAAAAATTTAGGAGTTGATATCACACCAAACCTGTCTCCTGAAGCCCACATAAAAAGAATAACATCTGCTGTGGCTTATGCAAGGCTGGAGTATGCGGCCCCAGCATGGAGCCCGTACCTTGGCAAGCACACGACGATGCTTGGAAAAATTCTGAGGTATGCCACTAGGCTAGTCCCAGAACTAAGAGGCATGAGTTACGAGGAAAGGCTGCGTGAAATGCACCTCACGACACTGGAAGACAGAAGAGTAAGGGGAGACATGATCACTACCTACAAAATTCTCAGAGGAATTGACAGGGTAGATAAACTGTTAAATATGCGTGGTATACGAACAAAGGGGACATAGGTGGAAACTGAGTACCCAAATGAGCCACAGAGATGTTAGAAAGAACTTTTTCAGTGTCCGAGTAGTTAATTTAATTAACAGATGGAATGCATTAGGCAGTGATGTGGTGGAGGCTGACTCCATACACTGTTTCAAATGTAGATATCATAGAGCCCAGTAGGCTCAGGAATCTATACACCAGTTGATTGACAGTTGAGAGGCGGGACCAAAGAGCCAGAGCTCAACCCCTGCAAGCACAACTAGGTGAGTACAGAGGGGCCAGGGCAAACTGGAGTTCTGAGAGAGAAAGGATTGTTATAGGGAAGCCAAAGAGAAGTGCAAAAATCTAAGGGAGAAGATTCAAGAAGACGCTTACAAGTAAGGAAAGGAGGAGGAAGATGAGAGCCGGAGCTAACATTAGAAAAGTGAGAAACTAGTTCAGTTGTGACTGACACCGGATCCACCACAATAGAACCACAGAGGTGAAGGACTGGTGAGATATCTGGAACAAACTCACCCGCTATCTTGCGGATTTTCTTCCGGAATAGGGGGCAGAGGAGTGTCAGACATAATGGTAGAAACAAAGATCTCCAACCCGCATGTTTAGCCGTACAGATGGCCTTACAGGTCACTGCACTGCCCTCCGAAACAAAAAAAAAACAAAAAAATGGGCATCCTATGGCGACTGTTTCTTCCAGGGTGTACGCTTACAGCAGCAGCCCGAGCACCGTCTGCATTCTACCAGGGAACGCATTTCCGCACGCCCCTGGAGGTAGAGTGAGGAACAGAACAGAGGGCAGCATAAAAAAAACAGTGTCATGAAAGAGGAAGAGGGTTCGGGGGAGAGGCAGATCAGAGAGGTCGGAAAGAGTAGCATGCAAGGTGAAGAGGTTTCAGTCAGTCCTGGCAAACTGCCACACAGGGAAGGAGAGGGGAGGGTGAAAAGAGAAGGTGACAAGGATGGGGAAATTGTCACTGTTATATAGGTCATCAAAAACCCGCTAGGTGAAGTCCAAATAAAGAGAAGACAAGCAGAGAGAGAAAGATCAAGACAGGAAAGGGTGCGAAGTGTGGGAGTCAACATGAGTGGGCTCTCCAGAATTCAGAAGAGACAGAAGAAGAGAGGACAAAAGGTTTAAGAAAGTGGCCCCGGGACGTTTGTCAGAACATCACCCCAGAGGTTATGCCGACAGTTAAAATCACCCAAAAGGCACACAGGCTCTGGTAAGGAGTCCAGGAGGTGCTTAAGATCATAAAGAGAAAGTTGGACATTCGGGGGGAAAGTAAATGGAACAGACTGTATACCATTTACTTACAAAGATATGGGCCGAGGAACACTGAATGGGCGACTGAAAAGTTAGGGGGACGAAGGAAATATCAAGACGGATCAAGAGAGCAGTAGAGGAATGGGCCCCCAGCAAGAGCTGGAGGGGAAGAGAAAGGAATAACCACGGAAGCAACCAGGATGAGCAGCAAGTATCGGCTCCTGCCCACCAAACACACACCAAATCTACGACGTTGGTACAATGTTCGAACAAGTTTTAACACTTCCTAACCAGTTATAACAACCAATATAGCAAGTTGTAACAACGTTCTAATATGTCATAAACACGTTAAGTCAAGATGTAACAACTTTATTACAAGTTGTAACAAACAGAAAATAGAGACAGTTTCGGTTTGTGTTTCCAGGATGGAGACAAACACAAAGCGGAGGAAAACTGTGCGATCAGAAGTTGGAGTTTATGGAAGTTGGCATAAAAACCATGAATATTCCATTTTAGAACAGACATAGACAAAAAAGAGAGAATAGAAACAGTGATAAAGAGGGAGAAGTAAAGGCAAAGTAGAACACAGTAGACTAAGAAAGAACAAGATCAGGATCAATGAAATTGAAATAAGGGGAACGGGGCAGAGGAACAGCTAGCAAAGGTAACCGAGACAAGGGAGCAGGAGGACGGACCAAAGGCGAACGGACAGAGTCTGGAGCGGGAGGAGGCAATGGAGAGGGGGGTTCAAGGAAATCGGAGGCAGGAAGGACAGAATCAGGTGAGGGCACCGGAGCAATGGCAGCAATCAAGAGAGGATCAAGGACCAAGGAAATCTCCATAGGAGGGACAGGAGACCCCACTACTGAAAATGGAAGGGAAGCAGGGACAGTAATGGAGTTGGAAGGTGAGGAATACATCGAAGCCTTCTTACCCGCTAGGGAGGAAGAAGGACAGGAGCCCGGCTTACGCTTTTGATGTAAAGAGAGGCGTACCTTCAGCAATATACTGGGCGACCGCCTCAACAGTTTCAACAAAAGAAGAAGAATGGGAATGGGCAACATGACGAACGCTGGGAGGAGGATGGACAATGGCCTGAACAGAAAGGCAGTAAGGATGACCAAGAGACAGAGGGGAGGGCCTGAGAAGGAGCGGGGCGAGAAGGGAAGGAGGGCACAGGAGACGAGGAAGACCAGGAAGGAAACACCAAACGGAGAACCAGGAGGTGGACCCTCTGCCCCAGAATGCAAAGGAGCAGATAGAGCAGACGAGGTGGTGGTGGAGATGTCGGGATCCAAGGCCTCGAAACGGTTGCGAAACTGAGAAAGCGGGAGAGGGCGAGAAGGGGGAACTCAACACACGAGCCAAAAGAAAGTGGGAAAACAGCAAACCTGGCGCCTATCCTCAGTAAAAAACAAATGATCACGATGCTTCAAACTGAGGATGGCTTCCTCAAATTTGTAATGCACACATGCATAGCAGAAGGCAGGGTGGGCATCACCGCAAATGATGCAGAGAGTTTGGGAAGAAGTGCACTCCATCTTGGAATGACCCGAGGTTCCACACAAGGGGCAGAGAGAGACCTCACTTGTGTACCTGAAGGGACCATGCTTCAAATCTCCAGTACCTGCTGCAGAAGCAGGGAGAGGGGATGTACTCCTGAATGGAGCATTTGGCACCAACAAGTATGACTGAAGAGGTAAGGGACCTACCATCAAATGTGTCCTTCATGAGGTGAAGAGGCTGATGGCGATGACCACGAGGGGGTGAAGTGAAGGTATCCACCTGGACAACAGAATGACCTCGGGCCTCAAGGATATACTTATTAATATCCTCATGGCAATCTTTAAGTTCCCTGTCACCAGATGCAACATGGTGAGAGAAAAATTGTGCTAATGCAGGCATTCAACCGGACATTTTTGGAGATCTGCTCAGAGGTCTTCTCAAAAAAGGACAATGAAGCCAAGCGGGCAGCCGCTTCCTGAGAAGGGGCAGCAACAACACAAATACCAGTACGTGTGGGTGACCAATGTATCCACCGAATCAACAAGGTGCTTATGGAGAAATAAATCATCAGGACGAGTAGGGTAAACATGACTAAGATCAAAATACTTAATCCATGTAGCAGGACCAAACAAAGCCTGGAAAGGAGATTGGGAAGGAATCACGCGCGAGCGAGTGCGGAAGTGACATGACCGAGCATTCCCAGTAAGAGATGGGGTAAAAGGTGCAGTTGCGACAACTAGAGATGGAACCATGCCAAGTGTTGAGGTCGTCACAACTGGGGACTTGGGGGCTCAACCCCACCACAGAGGTGGGAGGAGAGCAGAGTGTGTCAGTTGAGAGAGCCAGAGAAAGAACATGGTCAGGGCCCAATGTAGTAGGGACTACAGAGCCCGGTCTTCCAACAGTCTAAGCTCAGGGGATTGGTCACCCACCCCAAGAATCTGGGAATGTGAAAAGCGGGTCAATCATCATCATAATAACAACCAGGAAGTAATTTTAGTCACGAATAAGCCACCAGTATCCACCATAGAGTCACAATTACAACAAAGGACACCCGACAAGATGGGTCTTGTACCCCAGGGGTGCATCAGTGAATATACGCCCTGCAATTGCCACCTTAAAAACCTGCCAGTCCATCAAGATCGGGTTCAGCAACGAAGGCAAGGATTGACAATAAAAGCATCCCCTTGCTTGCAACGTCGGGTACCACAATTCTGCGGGTGAGAGATGTGTGCCTCACCAAACACTCATCAAAACAGAAGATGTCTGACAGAATAATCTAGAATGGCAAAATGTTGGCAGGAAAGATAATGAGAAAGGAGAAGAGGGGGAGGAAAAATTAAACATATGGAAGATGAAAAAAGCCCTCCAGCACAATTTCTTAAGATGGCAGCAAGAGCATAAGGCTTTAAAAGGACAGAGGACTGTCCCATGGAGCATTACTTCCCGGCAGTCGGCCACCAAGCCCCCTCACAACGACAACAGGCTGGAAAGGGAGGGGGAGATTCTTAGTAAGACAAGCAAGCAGTAAGCCACAATTAGGTCCTGGTGGTATGCCTGCAAAATGTAGGAGAGAGTAACCCAGAAATGTCCTCAGTGCCTGATGTTATAATGGAAGGGGACTCCCCTTCCAAACACTAACACCTTTCCTCTTCAACCCTCCTCACCATCTTCCATATGTCAATAAGAGTCCTCAATAAAAGTAAGGTACCTGTATAGTAAAAAAAAAATATGAATAGAATTCTGTATAAAATGTATTTTAAAGTTAATATTTTTGAATGTGTGAAACAGATTAATTCAATTTACATTATTTTTTACGGAAAAAAGTGTTTCGTTTTACGAATTTTCAGTGTACGAACTGACTCTTGGAACTAATTAAATTTGTAAACCAAGGGTCCACTGTAGTTATAAAGTGTGATACAATATAATATGAAAACAGAATGTTATATCGTTCTAAGCAAATAATACAGGTGCATCTTAGTGGACACGAATAAACTTGAGCATTCCGATGTTCCACACATCTTATTATATAAATTTCTCATAAGACACACTATTGAATAACATTACTGCAAAAAACTGAAAACTAAACACAAACATTGAACTATGTAAAGTAAGTAATTATCAAAACGAAGGCACCAAACCGGGAAAGTTATGTAGCACCATCAAATGTGCGGGATAATCAGAGGGCACTAAATATCACCAAGGACGCCTAATACAAGAACAGAAACGCACAAGGCTGAACAATATCAAAAGTATCCGAGTCACCAAGAATACTATCGAGAGACAAGCGACCGCGGGGGACGGTCGGAAAACAAGACACCCGCTCGTCCCGGAAGTCAGGACTTTCAACAAGGATATGCACGACCGTAAGAGGGACAATGCAATTAGGACAATAAGGAGCAGGGTGCCGCTCCATCAAGTGACTATGAGTTAAGCGAGTATGGCCAATACGCAACCTCGCCAGAGCCATTTCCCAATCGCCGGTTACAGTGGTAGGAGGACGGCCATGAGGACACACAACCTTTAAGAGAACGGAGTTTGTTACCAGTAACAGACGACCAACAAGCCTGCCAACGGGTAAGGATGGAAGAATGGATAACCGGGTAAAAGTCGGAATAAGGAATACCTTTACGAGAGATGGGACAAGAGCGGACAGCTTTCCTGGCGGCTGCATCCGCACGCTCATTTAACCCTTAAACTGCGCAACGCGCCTGCAGGCTCACGTCTGGTTTGCGCAACGCGCCTCCGGGTATTTGTATTTTTCACGTTCCATTCAAAACTCCCGCGGCTACATGGGGTTCACATCAGCTTCCTCAGGGCTCTTGTAAACAGACGCCATCTTTAAAAAAAATCGTGGTCCACATTCCCGGGTGTGGGAGCCTCAGTGGTGTGTGAGCAACCAAGGCTGGCGCTTGCAGCATGAGCGCACAGCACTGCTGTTCAGCGTGTGACCACAGCATATGTCAATATATATAATAATGTCAATATATATATATAACTTGTATTATTTAGCTATGATAGTATTATAGAAGAGCCTGAGTGTGATAATGACTGGGTACAATGTTCAAATATCAGTGATTCAATGCTGTTCACAATGTTCACAGCGCTAGCCACAGCACCACAGCATTATTTCGTCCATCTAGGAATCTTCAAATGATTTCTTAGGTTCCTTTTCAAAATAAACGTGTGGTCAATTATTCATTTACAGGAATTAGTGACCAGGATTGTGATAATAGCAGGATTGTGGTTATAATTAGCGTTGTGCGTAGTATTGCGGAAGGAGGAATTTTGATGAGGGAGGGAGGGCGAGAATTGAGGTAGCCTCATTGTGTGTGTGTGGCTGCCACTCTTTGTTTTGCTCACCATACTAGCTTAGTGGTTCGCTATGGGGAACACATAAGTACATGGGTATATATAGTGTAAAACAGCAACAGAAGAATGTTGAGAGGAGCTATTTTGGTGAGGAAGGTGACGTAATCGTAGCGTCGTCTGCTGTGTGATTTTACATGCAGTGTATGGTGGCCACTGTACTGTTTGGACACAGTACCGGCTTACTTGCATAGTTCTGGTAAATAAAACATGTAGATAGGTATATAGAACATGTGTAATAAGACCTATAACAGCATGGTGGGAGGAGCAATGTTGGCGAGTAAGATGTTGGAGTGAGGGAGACTGGCTGGGTAAGGCTGCTCTCACTCGAGGTGTTCTCAATGTGTTCATGGCCAAATGCTCTTATTGGCCCAGACGAGGCAGCTGCTATTGGCCCATACGAGGCAGCTCCTATTGGCCCATACGAGGCAGCTCCTTTTGGCCCATAATAGGCAGCTGCTATTGGCCCATACGAGGCAGCTCCTAGTGGCCCATACGAGGCAGCTCCTATTGGCCCATACGAGGCAGCTCCTATTGGCCCATACGAGGCAGCTGCTATTGGCCCATACGAGGCAGCTGTTATTGGCCCATACGAGGCAGCTCCTATTGGCCCATACGAGGCAGCTCCTATTGGCCCATACAAGGCAGCTCCTATTGGCCCATACGAGGCAGCTCCTATTGGCCCATACGAAGCAGCTGCTACGTGATGTTCTGAATGTGTTGATGTAGGGGCCTCGTCGCCTGGTGGATAGCGCGCAGGACTCTTAATTCTGTGGCGCGGGTTCGATTCCCGCACGAGGCAGAAACAAATGGGCAAAAGTTTCTTTCACCCTGAATGCCCCTGTTACCTAGCAGTAAATAGGTACCTGGGAGTTAGTCAGCTGTCACGGGCTGCTTCCTGGGGGTGGAGGCCTGGTCGAGGACCGGGCCGCGGGGACACTAAAAAAAAGCCCCGAAATCATCTCAAGATAACCCTCAAGAAGATGGTAAATGTATATAGTGTGTGACAGTGTATAGTGTGTACATATGTTGTAAATATACATAAATGAACATGAAACATTGGTGTGAATAACTGTATGATGGGAGGGGCAAAGTTGGCGAATACAATGTTGGAGAAGTGAGGGAGGGCTGGCTGGGTGTGGCAGCTCTCACTCGCGGTGTTCTGAATGTGTTGATGGTGAATGTATATAGTGTGTGACAGTGTATAGTGTGTAAATAGATTGTATATATACATATATTAGCATGATACATAGTAAATATGTGCTGCATATGTGTACACAAGTGTCATGCACGTAACACAGTGTCTTCGGACAGTACGGATGTTTTACTGCCATAATATAGTGTACGTGTTCACTATACATAGGATTAGCACGTAAAAACAAATAAAATGTATTTGGAACTGTGCGAAAAAATGAACGAAAATATATTCGCGGCAACTTGCGCGCCCCGCCCCGAGCGCCCTACTAGCTCTGGGAGCGTACGTCACGGGCGAACAGGGAATGATGACGTCACGCCCCAACTTACGGACCCCCTTGCAGCCAAAGTAAGTACAATTTTGATATTTTTTCTACAAACCCATACTGAGGAGAGGGTTTCTGACACTTTAAAAAGAAAAAAGAATTTTTTCCAGAGAATTTATTTCCTGCGCACTGCGGGGGTGTCATATTTGGAGGCAACGCAGTTAAGGGGTTAAAGAAATACCAATATGGCTGGGAACCCAACAAATCTCAACCGACTTAAATTTACTGTGAACAAGAAACAGCCAATGCTGGATCTCAACAACCACTGGATGAACTGGATTAAAGGACCCGAGAGCCATGAGGGCACTATGTGAGCGAGTCAACAACAACTACAAAGGAAGACTGACAACGAGAAAGCAGGAGACGAAGAGCATAGAGAATAGCATAAAGCTCTGCTGTGAAGATGCTAGTCTCTGGAGGTAAGCGACACATATAATTGTGATCAGGAAAAACAACAGAGTAGCCAACACCGTCTGCAGACTTAGACCCATCAGTGAAGACAGAAACGGAGCAGGAGTGAGAAGAAAAGTGCTCAAGGAAAAGGTGTTTTAGAACCATAGGAGGGGTAAAAGCTTTAGTGATGCGGGTCAAGGATGTACAAAACTGCGGAACCACGGGGGCAAAGAAGGAACACGAGGAGAAATATTAGAAATACGAACGGAAAGAGAATCCTGTAAGCGAGATAACTGCACAGAAAGAGGGAGGTGGTGAAGAGGAACAGGAACCGCAGGAGGGGTAAAAGTTAAAGCACGACAGAGGCGAGAGGAAGAATGTTGCAAGGACCCCGCAAGATAGCGAAGACAGTAGCGATGACGGTGTTCTTGGAGAGACAGGAAACCAGTGTCAACATACAAACTGAGGACGGGAGTCGAACGAAAGGCAAAAGAACTGAGGCACAACCCAGTATGGTGCAAAGCATCAAGATGGCGAAGAGTAGAAGGAGAAATAGACTAGTAAGCAGGGCAACCATAATTGAGCTTAGACAGGACGAGAGAGGAATGTAAAGCAAAGAGAGTGTGCCTATCCACTCACTAAGACAGTATGGGACAATACCCGAAGGAAGGCAGTGTCAGTGGAAGGCTCAGTCGATTAAGGCAGTGTCTGGGATGCTCCTGGATGCAGGTTCGAATCCTCATCACGGCCCTTGTGGATTTGTTCACCCGAAGGAAGGCAAGGACCTTAGAGCACTCAACACGGAGGTAAGAGATATGGGGAGACCAAGACAAACGAGTGTCAAAGAATAACCCTAAAAGCTTCGCGGAATCTTTGTACTCAAGGGAATGACCATAAAGTGACAAAGAGGAACGAAGAACGACAAGCATTAAAAGTCATTACATAAGTCTTAGTAGAAGAGAACTTGAAGCCATGATCGGTTGCCCAAGACAACACGGCATCAATTGCAAGTTGAAGCCGGCGTTGAAGGAGAGGCGAATCATCACCCTGACAGCAAAGGGTAAGATCATCGACATAGAGAACAAGGAAGACGCCTGAAGGAAGAGAGGAAAGAAGACCGATTGAGGGCAACCAGAAAAAGAGTAGTGCTCAGAACACTACCCTGGGGCACACCTTCGTATTGCTGAAAAGAGGCAGAGAGAGCTGTACCAAGCCTCACCAGAAAGGAACGACGAGAGAGGAAGCTGCGGAGAAAGAGAGGGAGATGACTATGAAGGCCAAAACAATTAAGCTGGGATAGAATATGATAACTGCCAAGTGGTGTCGTAAGCCTTTTCCAGGTCAAAAAGGACGGCAACAATGGAGGACTTCACAGCAAAAGCAGTACGAATATAGACCTCCAAGATCACCAGGACATCTGTTGTGCTGCGGCACTTGCGGAAACCAAATTGAGAAGGGGAGAGGAGGTGATGGTGTTCCAGGAACCACATCAGACAAAAGTTAACCATACGTTCAAAAGAGTTTGCAGACATAACTTGTGAGGGCAATAGGGTGAAAGTCCTTAGGGGATGTTTCCCAGAGACCCTGGTTTGATAACATTGAGGACAACGGCATCGAGCCAGTCCTCAAGGACTGACGACGACTCCCAGATCCGATTATACAGACTTGGTAAATACCGAGACGTGCACAGAGGGAATATGGCGAAGCATCTCATAATGAATGCCATTGGAGCCCACTGCTGTAGAACCACAGAGGGCCAGGGCAGAACAAAGTTCAGAGAGAGAGAAGGGATCGTTATAGGGAAATCGAAGGTGAGTGCAGAAATCGAAAGGACGAGATTCAAAGACAGGGTTACGAAGAAGGAAAGATTGGGGAAGATGAAGACCAGAGCTAACAGAAGAAAAGTGGGAACCCAGTTCGGGAGCGACCTGTACCGGGTTTGCGACAAGAGTACCACAGAGGTGAAGAACAGGTGAAACATCGGGAACGAACATACCCGCCATCTTGCAGAAACGCTTCCAGATCTGTGGCAGAGGAGTTTCAGACGTAATGGTGGAGACATAAGATGCCCAACATTCACGTTTAGCTGTACGATTGGCCCTACGGGCCACCGCACTCGCCTTCCGAAAGAAAAGAAAAGAATTGGCCGTCTGCCGACGCCGGTGTCTCTTCCAGGCTGCACGCTTACAGCGGACAGCCCGAGCACAGTCTGCATTCCACCAGGGAACGCACTTCCGTGGACACCGAGAGGAAGAGCGAGGAATAGAGTGGAGGGCAGCGTCGAAGACTGTGTCACGAAAAAGGAGGAGAGAGCGAGTGAGAGGCAGAAGGGAGAGGTCAGAGAGAGCAGCACTGAGGGTAAATAGGTTCCAGTCCTACTTTAGCAAACTGCCATCGTAGGGAAGGAGAGGGGAGGGCGAAAAGAGAAAAAGGTAACAAGGATGGGGAAATGGTCACTGCCATGAAGGTCATCAAGAACCTGCCACGTGAAATCTAATTAAAGAGAAGACGAGTAAAGAGAAAGATCAAGACAGGAAAGGGTGCGAGTCCGAGAGTCCAAATGTGTGGTCTCACCAGAATTCAGAAGAGAAGTAAGATTAATGGACTCAAGAAGGCGACCTCGGGTGTTCGTCAGAACATCACCCCAAAGGGAATGACGACAATTGAAATCACCCAGCAGGAGCACAGGCTCCGGCAAGGAGTCCAGTAAGTGTTTCAGATCAGGCAGAGAAAGCGGGACACTTAGGGGGAGATAAATGGAATAAACTGTGTACCATTACCCCACAAAGATACGAGCCGCAGAACAATGGAGAGGTGAAGGAAAAAGTAAGGACAAAGGGAACATCAGAGCGAATCAAGAGAGCAGAAGAATTAGGAACTGGGGAGGGAGAGAAAGGAATAGCCACGAAAGCGTACCAGGACGAGCACCAAGCATCGGCTCATAGAGACAGACACAAAGGGGCGAAAACTGCGAAATCAGAAGTTGGAGTTCAAGGAAATTGGCGTAATAACCTCGAACATTCCATTGAAGAATAGACATAGACGAGAAGAGAAAGTACAACAGAGAACAAGGAAGAAACATACTGCAAAAGAGCAACAGAGCACGTTAAAGAATATCAGGGTCGGGATCAGGGTCAGCAAAGTCAGGGTTAGGGGGCATGGGTAAACTGAGCAAAGACAGAGGGAAGGAAGCGGGAGAACAGACCAGAGGTGGACGGGCTGGGTCCGGAGGAGGAGGAGGAAGAGGAGGAGACAACTGAGAGGAGCAGTCAAGGACAGCGGCAGGAAGAGGGGAGGAGGAGAAAGAAGGGAGTGCACCTGAGCAAGGGCAGCAACCGAGAGGGAAGCGGGGGCCAAAGAAACCTCCATAGTAGGAACAGGGCGTGCAACCACCGAAATGGGAAGGGAAGGAGCGATAGAGTCAAGTAGTTGGAGCCGAGGAAGAAAGCAAAGCCTTTTTTCCCCGCCGGGGAGGAGGAAGGAGAAGAACCAGGCTTACACTTCTGACTTAAAGAGACCGGTGTCCCAGCAACTACGTACCCGGCAACGGATTCCAGCATCTCAACAGGAGAAGCTGAATGAGAACACACACGATGGCCATTAGGAAAGCAATGGACATCAGCCCAGCACCGACAGGTGGCGGGGAGAGTCAATAAGACGGAGGAGAAGGATGGGAAGGAGGATCCGAGGGAGACGAGGAAGAAGACACAGGAGACATGACAGACCGGGTAGAAAGAAGGGGAACCCCAGACAGAGGACCAGGAGGAGGACCCTTCGAGACAGAACTCAAAGGAACAGAGGGGGCAGTGGGCGTATCAGGGTCCAAGGCCCGGAAACGGTTGTGAGTCTGAGGAAGAGGAAGGTCGAGGAGAGGAAGAGCGCAACATGCGAGCATAAGAGACGTTAGCATAAGGCGGGAGTCGGCGAACCTGGCGCCTCGCCTCAGGAAAAGATAAACGCTCCCGGTGCTTCAAGTTGAGGACGGCTGCCTCAAGCTTGTAATGGATACAGGCACGGGAGAAGGTAGGATGGGCCTCACAGCAGTTGAGGCAGCGAGCCTGGAGAGAAGTGCACTCTGACTTAGAATGACCTTCACCCCTACACAAAGGACAGAGATAGACAGTCCCAGAGCAGCGGAGGGCACCATGCCCAAACCTCCAGCACTTGTTACAGAGCCTAGGAGCAGGAATGTACTCCTGGACAGAGCACCTGGCACCAGCAAGAATGACAGAGGGTGGAAGGGTCCTACCATCAAAGGTAATCTTCACAACCCAAAGGGGTTGACGGTGACGACCATGAGGGGGACGATTAAACGTGTCCACCAGGAGGACAGAATGGCCCTGGGCATTGAGGATATGCCGAATATCGTCGTAGCAGTCCTGCAGATTCCGAACACCGGTTCGCAACATGGGGCAGGGAGGAGAATAGTGCCAACCCTGGCATTCAACCAAGCGTTCTTTGAGACCCGAACAGGGGTCTCGCCAAGGCAGGATAAGGCAGCCAAGCGGGAAGCTGCATCCTGAGAAGGAGCAGCAACGACACGTGTTCCAAGACGAGTGGGGTTGAAGGTAACAAAGGCATCAACAGAATCAACAAGATGCCGATGGAGGGAGAAATCATCAAGAGGTGCAGAATCAAGAGGGAGGAGATCAAAGTATTTGGCCCATGAAGCGGGACCAAACAAGGCTTGATAGGCATCAGAACGGGAAAGACTCGAGCGAGTGCGGCCGTGTCGAGAACGCCGTTGAGAACCCCCAGAGAGAGAGGGGTTAAAAGGCGCAGTAGTCACAACTAGAGACTGAGCCAGGCCAGGGGACTGAGGTAGTCACCACTAGGGGCGTGGGGCTCAACCCAACCACAGAGGAGGGAGGGGAGCCGAGGGGAGTAGTCAGAAAGGCCAAAGGAGGAGCAAGGTCGGGGCTCAATGCAGCGGAGGTTGCAGAGCCCGGTCTTCCAACATGGACCGACTCGGGGGCTTGGTCGCCCACCCCACGAGCCTGAGAAGGCAAAGGAGAAACAGAATTTAACATGAGAACAAAAAAGAAACATTCATTCACGAATGTGCCCCCACACCCACCATGGAGCCACAATTAGAGGCAGGACATCCAACAAGAAGCTATCATCGATCATCCTGGGGCCTCCTAGGGGTGTGTCATGAGTACATGCCCCACAAACGCCACCTTAAGAACCGTCAGTCCGTCGAGATCGGGTTCAGTGACGAAAGAAGGATTGACAATAAAAGATTTCCCTCGCTCTCGACGTTGGGTACTACAGTTCTACGGGTGCAAGAGTATGCCTCCTCAAGCACCCGGGCGTCAAAATAGAAGTCCAAAGGAATAACCAAAACAAGCAAAAGGTCGGCAAGAAACAACAAGCAGATAGGAGAAGAGGGGGGAGAAAAAGGAAACAGAAGGAAAAGGAAAAGTTATTCAGCACAATTAGAGAGGACAGCAGCAGGAGCACAAGGTTACAAAAGGGCAGAGGGCTGTCCCAAGGAGCATCACACACTGGCAGCCGCCCACTAAGCCCCCCTCACGGCATCAACGACCTTGAACAGGGAGGGGGGTGACCTATAAAAAAAAAAAAAATCATGGCAACTCTTGCCTAATGCTGGCTTCGGGTGACCATCCCTCAGCGATTGCTCGATGAACCCACATGAATCGTGATGTCATTGCGAGACTTCCAGGATTCACCATGGCCAAAGTAAGTCTCATACAATGTTGTTATTTTTATTATTGTATTCACATGATCAGGGTTTTTATCATTTTTTTCTTTTATACGCACCTGGGTGTTGCATGGTATAAATAGTGGCACAGCCCAGGGGTTAAAAGTACTGATGATTTTGGCATCCACCACCAAACATTATTGGTGGATGTTATTTAACTTAACTTATTTCAACCTTCTCCAACTCTTAAGTCAACTCTATTCGCAAACTAGAACTTTCATGTGTTTTTTCTATCCCTTTCAGATTCTTTATTCAGGTAAAGGTACATCCATTGAGTTTCATACATACATAATGATGGATTTATAGATAGAGATAGTACATACAATACCTAAAGCCACTACTTACACATAGCGTTTCGTGCAAGGTGAGGGGGGGGGGGGAACACTTAGACTAAAACTTAATAGTAATTGAGCTTAAAGAATAAAGTGCATTGAAAACAAAATAAAAAATAAAACATGGGGGAGGGAAACAAGGCAGAGAATAGCAATTATACAAGTTGGTCAACAAACAGCAGTGATTACAATAATAAGACATGGGTTGACATTTAGGGGTAAGGTTGGTTACTTGGAGTTTATTAGGTAGTTTTTATCTTAAACTGGTTGAGAGAGGTACAGTCTTTAACATAATTGGGAAGGTCATTCCACATTCGAGGTCCCTTGATTTGCAAAGCATTTCTAGTTTGACAAAGTTGTACTCTTGGAATATCAAATAGGTATTTGTTTCTAGTGTGGTGCTCATGAGTTCTGTTACAACCTTCTAGGAAGCGTTGAAGGTCAGGATTGACAATACAATTCATAGTTTTAAATATATATAATACACAAGAGAGGATGTGCAGTGACTTAATATCTAACATATTCAGAGATTTGAGTAAGGGTACCGAGTGATGTCTGGGGCCAGAGTTAGATATTGTTCTAATAGCAGCTTTGTGTTCAGTAAATTAGAGGACGTAAATGATTTTGGGTAGTAGAACCCCTAAGCACAAATACCATAGTTGAGATAAGGATAGATGAGGGAGTAATAGAGCGTCACCAGGGCAGGGCGAGGTACATAATATCTGATCTTAGAAAGAATGCCAACAGTTTTAGAAACTGTTTTTGTTATATTTAGAATGTGTACCTGGAAATTCATCATGTTATCGATGAGGATACCAAGGAATTTACCATCAACTTTGTTAGTAATTTGGATATTGTTTATTCTTAGATTTGTTCCTTTGTACCTTTAGCTTCAATCGTGTGTGTGTATTATGTTGTAACTACTGTAGACATTCGATTATCCAGGATTCGAACATCCGGAAAATGCCTTTATAATGCCAAAATTGTGACCGGATAAAATTATCTCAATATCCTGCCAAAATGGCCATGGGAGCCGGATAAAAGCTGGTTTAGCCGGATAAAAAATCGGAGCCGGTTAACTTGCTGCCGATGTTACACTATCCAGACAGTCAGTCAGATAATCATTGAATTGTCCAGATATGAAAGCCATGGAGCAGGCTGTACCGTATTAATCCCGTCTGGTTGTGGCTCGAGGCGTATGGTGTAGAAGGGGGTGGGGTGGGTGGTGTCGGGAGAGAGAGGAGGGTGTTGGGTAAGACCACCTGGGAGGATAAGGGGGGGATGTGGAGGGGCCTATACACTATAGAACAGGAATTACCATTAATTTTAGAACAATTCATCATAGCCAAAAACAAAAGAAATACTAGTAATTATGTAATAACAAATATGTAAGTTTCCTAAGAATAATTTGCACAGGCTGAAGTTTCCTTCAAAAATATTGTGAGTTTTTTCCTCCTGGCGGCCTATGTAACGTTTTATTGCTGCCCCAAGTTGTCGTGTCCAACACTGGTCAAGCAATGTGCTCCCGCCCCTAGTGTTATACTACAGTGCTGCGCCATTATTGAAATATTTTTTTAAATAACTTTTTTATTTTCATAGTAACTTTGAACATTTTTGGCCAAGACTAAGTCTGGTAGCAGCATCAATCATTCTGGAGGTGTTAAGAGGAAGAAGGTTGTCCTAACAATTAGAGACAAGTTACATATTATACAACTTTGTGAAAATGGCCGGTCGACTTCAGGTGAAGTGAAGCCTAAGGCAAACCAAAGAGCTGATCATACAACAGGCCAATGAACACAGAAGGCAAGCTAAACTTGTTTCTTATATGGTAAGAAAATCAAGCCAAGCGCCTTCAACAAGTGAGGCGCCACAGGCAAGCCAAGTGAGGCGCCACAGGCAAGCCAAGTGAGGCGCCACAGGCAAGCCAAGTGAGGCGCCACAGGCAAGCCAAGTGAGGCGCCACAGGCAAGCCAAGTGAGGTGCCACAGGCAAGCCAAGTGAGGCGCCACAGGCAAGCCAAGTGAGGCGCCACAGGCAAGCCAAGTGAGGCGCCACAGGCAAGCCAAGTGAGGCGCCACAGGCAAGCCAAGTGAGGCGCCAAAGGCAAGCCAAGTGAGGCGCCACAGGCAAGCCAAGTGAGGCGCCACAGGCAAGCCAAGTGAGGCGCCACAGGCAAGCCAAGTGAGGCGCCACAGGCAAGCCAAGTGAGGCGCCACAGGCAAGCCAAGTGAGGCGCCACAGGCAAGCCAAGTGAGGCGCCACAGGCAAGCCAAGTGAGGCGTCACAGGCAAGCCAAGTGCCTTCAACAAGTGAGGTGTCACAGGTAAGCCAACTGAGGCTTACCTGTCACAGGCAAGCCAAGCACCTTCCACAAGTGAGGTGTCACAGGCAACCCAAGTGCCTTCAACCAGTGAGGCTTCAGCAGCTGGGAGTCAAAACTAAATTTACTTAACCACCGTGCTACGCAGAGTTTATTGTGAAATTCCCCCGGTGCGCATGAAATAAAGTGTTCCCCAAAATTCATTTTTCTTCGTAAAATGATAAATTCCCTTCCCTGAACATGTGTATGTAAAAAATAAATACCAAATTCCACTTACTTTGGCTGTGGGGACGTGGACAAGGTGCGCTGTGACATCATCAGGGCCTGGTCGCCCGTGCGTGATTCGCCCAGACACGGTCACACAGGCCATTCAAGCACCGGGTGTTGGCACAAATATATTTTCAATTATTTGTTTTATGCATTTCCAATGCGGTTATATTTATTTTTTTATCGTATATGATGCATATTTGTGTCCTTTACAATATGTATACAGTAGAACATTCATAATGTTCCATGGAACTGTGATAAATGTATCAGTAATGTGTCCACAATAAATGTTTATTGTCGCAATATTACCTGTTAAAATTACAATATGTACAGTTTCACACACTATTTACACAGTAACACACTGTATTACACACTCAGTACTTCGGAAGTGAGTAATAATCAACGAAGTAGCCCATGGTACACAGAGCGACTTTACTCCCAGTGCACCAGGTAAATTTTCGCTTCCTATTTCTTCATTCTGTGTGCTTGCAAATAATACACCCTTGGCTTTAGTACTTGTAGGTTGTATGTAGCCAAGCTTGTAAAGCATAAGGTAGTATTGAAAAGATTATAGGAAAAGATCAATTTGTAAGGTAAGTCTTGAAAAGATCGCTTAGTATGGTCCCACACAGGAAGAGGTTCAGCTTACCTCAAAGAGTGTCCTGTCAGTCAGAAAGAGATTCAGCTAGCCACAAAGAATGTCCAGTCAGTTAGGAAGAGATTCAGGCATTCTTGAAAATATCTATGAAAAACACCACCATGGAAGCCTATTTGTATCAGATGCATCATCACTGAACGCAGAAAACAATTCATCTACGGTATGTATCATCTAAATAAATTGTAGATAGCATAGGATTGCAAGGGTGACACTCACGAGCTACAACTGGATACTCTCGCTGTATTGTCTTCATAGGTGCTGTATCACTTGCATCCGACCTTTGCGTTAGGTCCTTATTGCGTTTAGCTTCACCAATATTATGACCCTTATGTTCTTCAAACAATAAGGTTTGAATTTCACCAACAGAGCGTTATCTTTCAACACCGCGTCGGACAGGTGTTTGGGAGCCAGAGGTGCGTGCGCCACCCATGGTTGTTCATTCAATACTAACCCAGCCAGTAGCCCTAGGGCATTCTGGGAATTTTTTCAATGATGGCTGCCTCTGACTGGAGGTCCTAAGAATCCATTTCGTACACAACCAACCTCGTACACATTTAGAATTGGTACCGAAAAATCAAAAAGAGTTTTCTCGGTTGGCGCAGTTTCCTGCCGACCGAGAATACTCGGTTGGTGCAGTTAAGTGGTTAATGAACTGTACAGTAATTTTAAGTGTTAATTTTAGTGTTGTGTTAGTACAGGTTACATAAATTGAGACAGCTTGCAAAACGATCTACAAGTAACATCAGTACCGAAAGTAAGCTGAAGCAGCTCCGCCAACGCAGCACGATACGAGGCGACAGTATTTGGCATAAGATGACGGTCCTGAAACATCCACGAGAGAAAGAACAAAACAACCTTAACCGAAAGTAAAGTACAGCGAAGTAGAGACAAAAAGAACCGGAAGGACTGCCAGGAAATGTCATACTGCCGCCGATACGAAGCCCGCAGGTGGGACACCATCAAAAAAGCCACCTGATCACCATACAGATGGTGATAGACTCGAGTCAAAAAGACCAAATGCGAAGACTCGAGGAGAAGATCGAACCAATCTCGTAAAGGACCCGATTGATCTGCTGAAAAGAGCGGAGCCGCGGGAAAACCTCCGGGGTCCAGACACCGTGCAAGCAGCGCCTGAAACCAAGGCTGGGCCAGCCACCATGGGGCCAAGAGGACTACTCTCTCCTGGTAAGTCTCCAAGCGAGCCAGGACCTGGAGCAACAGCTGAACCGGGGAGAAAAGGCACAGGAACCCCCACCTCAACCAGTCCTGACGAAAGGCATCAACCCTGATGGCCTCACAGTCGAGGAAGGGCGCCACATATACTGGAAGACGCCTTGACCACGCCAACACAAAGAGGTCCACCTCTGGTCGCTCGAACCTCTAGCCGAGCCAACTGAATGAGTCGGCATCGACCGACCATTCCGTGGACAGGGAAATGAACCTGAACAGGCCATCCGCCAGGACGTTAGACACCCCCTGGACGTGAACGGCCAGGAGAGCCAAACCCTGAGAACTCAGCAGACAAATCACCCGAAGCGACCAGCCCTAAAGAGCCGATGGAAGAACGGACCTCACCGCCCCTGGCCGGCCTGGTGAGCACTGGTCATAAAGTCCCACCTGAGAGAAGACGCATGCTTGAATGCATTGAGCTAGGGTGGGCGCCAAGGCACCGAATCCTGAAAAACCTGAAGAGGAAGTCAGCAACACAAGGCCCCCGGGGGTCGAACCCAGCGATCATGAGAGGCGGAAGGGATGTCCCCGAAGGAACCAGAAGAGCCGACGAAGCCAGACCCGACCCAGTGGGTAAACCATCATCGCAAAGTTCAGGCTCCCGCACAGACCCTCAAGCAACTGTGGGTCAATCACCGAGCAGCAAAAGACCAAAAGAGGTAGACCCCAAGGTGACTTGTGGAAGATAACCCCCAAGGGTAGTACTTACAGGGCACTCAGGGAAGGGAACCCTAAGCACATGTAGCCCAAGTACCTGTGAATATTACTCCCAGCTCACACGCCACTGTAAGAGCAATACTGGACAAAAGGCACAGCACAACACAGAGAGAGAATCTGAAGCTGGAGCCATACAGACGAAATTCCACACGAGACGAGATGATGTGATTCCACAATCACATCAGATGGGAACTGAAAGGTGGATCGCCGGTGCGGTGGGTCTGAGGCTCTCCCTTCCCCCCTCCCGGGGCAGGGGGGGGGCTGCGCAGACAAACGACCAGCTCGTGTGATGTCATGCTCGTTTTCATCTGGAGAGTTCTGTCCACTCATTTATCTGTATTCGTCGTTTTAACCAGAACAGGGTTTTGTTTTGAGGCACTTGCCTTTCTAGGTGCTTGGCCAGGTTTATGGCTGACACAGAATACTCCAAATCCCATGTGCATTTCTATAGGCCATTGCTCCTCGTGCCTTTCTGAGGGGGGCCAGGTTGTGGTTCGTGGTCCCTGGTAGGCCTAGAACTCCATTCACACCGACTGATGCCAAAGTCTAATGATATACATATCAGCCTGGATAGCTCCGAGGAGCCGAAGGGGGCTCCCACTGATAATATATATAACAATTTGGCTAAAAATATATAAATATTGCAGCCAACCACTCTACCACATCCTGCACAGTACGGTGCATCCTTAAAAAACGACACAACCCACACTAGCAGATCATCCACAACAGCATCCCACTGTTTCATAATACTATATGTGTACACTGCTCCTAATGAGCAGTTAAATACAAGCCAAACATTAACTCCATCACACACACTGCTGCCACTTTATCATACTCGTTATTACATGTCGTTCACTGTCCACACTCAGTCCTGTTTTACTCACGATATTTGCCCATCTTCTTGTCATTCCTCTCCTAACCTCAATTTTATTCACTGATGCACTTAAAAGGTCATCATAATATAAAGTGTAAAATTTCTGAAAATGTAACTGAAGAGGAAACTGGTATGTTTTGGTCAAGTTAACCCTCAAACCGCTAGGGGTCCAAATGGATTAACACCCACAGGCGCAACAAAAAAAAAAGTTCCAAATTTTTTTTCGTCTTATAGAAGTGTTCATTTTTGTTCCCTGATCACGGAAAAAATAACAAAAAAATCGTAGGTGGCATATTTTAGCCACAATAGGGTAGGGAAGTGTGGCAAAATAGGGGCGTTGACAGAGCCTTCGCCAAACAAGGTCTACTCCGCTCGAGCTATCAGGCGGCAGTTGCCACAACTATATTATTACCTAATTATTTCAATGTCTCTGATTGATTTTTTCTTAGTTTTTTGTAGTAATATTATTCAATACAGTGAATAGTGATATATTTATATAATAAAATGTGTGAACCATCGCTGTACTCAAAATTATGGTGTGCAAATTAGTGATTCAATTATTATGTTCATAAAACAATAAACAAATAGTTTTGCTGTTGTTACACTATATACACAGGTTATATATAAGTATCTGCATGTTTTGCTCACCATAACGAACCACTAAGTTGGTATTTTGAGTCAAAAAGCAACGAGGAGTGACCGCCACACACCAGCAAGCCACTCGCTGCCACTCCCTCCCTCAACATCTCCTCACTCGCCCTCATTCTCCTCCCACAATATTGTTTGTGCATTTATTCACTATACACAGACGTTATATATAAGTATTTACATGTTTTGTTCACCATAACTGTACATCTAAGCTTGTATAGTGAGTAAAGACACGAAGACGTAGCTACTCACACAGTCAGCTGGTGGCGGTCGCCCTCAAGGCCAGACGCACTAATATTTATCCTCCAACAATACTGTGGTGTTATTATGCTATATACACACATTATATATAAGTATCTACCTGTTTTATTCACCATACCTGTACAAATAAGCTGGTATGGTGCCCAAAGACCATAGTGGCCACCAGTAAACAACATAATAAGTCGTGCAGACGACGCACCTCCCTCACCAAAATGGTGGCTCCCAACCTACTCCTATTGCTGTTATCACACTCTATACACACGTTATATATAATTATCTACATTTGTGTTCACCATAGCAAACCACTAAGCTGGTATGGTGAGTGCAGTCAATAAAAGGTGGCCACACACAGTCAGAAGACGATGGCACAACCCTCCCTCCCACAGCATTACTCCTCTCCATGGAGCACAGCGCTAAATATCACCACAATCCTGCTATTATCAGAATCTTGGTGAGTTTTATCACAGTCAGGGGTCTTCTATAATAATATCATTGCTATATAATAGCATGAACATATATATCATGGCATTTGTAGGCGATTCTGTGGTCAAAGGCTGAACAGCGATGCTGTGAACTCGTGCTGTGTGCACCAGCCTTGGTGGCTTGCTCAATACTGACGCTCTCACACCGAAGAATGTTGGCCTGGATTTTTTTTCTAGGTGGCATCTGGCAACAATCGGTCATGGCTACACTATAGCTGCCCCTATCCCAGGCGAGGCGTTTAAATTATAGCGCTAGACACAAAATCATATATATATGACATGCGTAGTTTTGGCTTTGCCACTGAAAGCATATATATATGATTTGCGCGGTTTAAGGCTTAAATAAATAAATAAATGAATAAATAAACTCATATATTTATCATTACATATTTAAATAAATATATGAGTAATAATTCATGCATTCAGTTATTTAACATAACCAAAACACTTCAGTACACTTTTCAATTACATTTTCACAAATTTTGCACTCCACATTATCATGACCTTTTCAATCTTTAGTCTATATAGTCTTCCAATGTTAATGTTAACCCTTAAATGGTGCATGGCTATATACCATTTGACACCCACAGGCGCATACAAAAAAAAAAAAAAAAAATTATTTTTTCTTCCTAACCTGTTAATTTGTGTTCACTGATCACGGGAAAAATAATAATAAAATTGTAAGTGGCATATATTACTCGCTATAGGGCAGGGAAGTCTGGCAGAAAACAGGCGCTGACTCAGCGTGCGTCCCAGGCGGTCTGTTGCTCGCCAGCTGTCAGGCCGGAGTTGCCACAAAGAGATAATTACCTAATTATTTCAATGTGTCTGATTGATTTTTCGTAGTTTTTTTTTTGCTGTAATATTATTCAATAGTGTGTAGAGTGATATATTTATATAATAAAATGAGTGAATCATTGATGTACTCAAAAATATGGTGTGCATATTGTTGATTCAATTATGTTTATCAAACAGTGAACAAATACTTTGTCGGTTATTACACTATATACACAGGTTATATATAAGTATCTGCATGTTTTGTTCACCATAACGAACCACTAAGTTGCTATTATGAGTCAAAAAGTAACGAGGAGTGACCGCCGTGTACCAGCCAGCCACTCACGCCCTCCCTCAACACCTCACTCGCCCACATTCTCCTCCTACCATACTGTTTTTGCTTTTATTCACTATATACAGACGTTATATATAAGTATCTACATTCATGTTCACCATAACGAACCACTAAGTTGGTATGCTGAGTGGCAGTGGCAGCCCGCCACTGGCTGCCCCTCCCTCTCTCCCTCACCTCACCTGACTTGCCACCATTCTCCACCCACCATACTGTTTTTGCTTTTATATCCAGACGTTATATATAAGTATTTATATGTTTTGTTCACCATAACTGTACATCTAAGCTTGTATGGTGAGTAAAGGCACAAAGACGTAGGACCTCACACAGTCAGCTGGCTGCCACCCTCAAGGCCAGACACACTAATATTACTCCTCCAACAATACTGTTTGTGTTATTACGCTATATACACACATTATATATAAATATCTACCTGTTTTATTCACCATACTTGTACAAGTAAACTGGTATGGTGCCCAAAGACCATCGTGGTCACCAGTAAACAACATGATAAATCGTGCAGACGACGCCACCGCCCTCACCAAAATGGCGGCTCCCAACCTACTCCTCATGCTGTTTATACCCTCTATACACACGTTATATGTAAGTATCTACATTTGTGTTCACCATAGCAAACCACTAAGCTGGTATGGTGAGTGCAGTCAATAAAAGGTGGCCACAGAAAGAAAATAAACTCTTAAAAATAGCTTTGGAAGAAGTTAAAGTAAATTTAAACATAAATGACTACAATAGGTTAGGCAAGGAAATTCAACAGGAGAAACAGCTTTTGTCAGCACAGATGGAGGAAGTTACACAGGGAATAGAACAGTGCAAGAAAGATATGCAACTCACTTATGCACAAGTGGCCAAGGAGAAGGAAAAAATAGAAGAAGCAGTAAAGGAAGTCAAACACTGCAGCAACCAAGATAAAACAAACATTAGGCTAGAAGTGAGGAAAGAATTGGCATCTAACCCGAAGTTGGTGCAAAACACAGTTGATCGGAGTAAGTCCCTGATCATTTTTGGCTGCAAAGAAAAGGCGATAACATCTAGGTCAGAAAGAGCTGTAGAAGAAGCTAAAGTAGTAGATAAAATTGTTGGCCTCGTGGAAGGTCTTACAAACAGAGAGAATGTGTGTGACTACAGGAGAATAGGCAGGTACGTAAAAGGGAAAGATCGACCTTTGAGGATCACCCTAAACGGTGCCAAACAGATGGAAGAAGTACTAAGGAATGCTAGAAAATTGCAAAGGGATGAGGATGGGAAAGGGTGGTCATTAAGACGAGATCTTTCAAAAGAAGATAGAGAGAAGCTGAAACTGAACCTCGCCGAGGCAAAACATTTAAATGAGAGCAGGAATGAAGAAGAAATAAATTCTTTTTTCTACAAAGTGATAGGGGTAGGCAAACCAGTAAAGTGGTACATAAAGGCAAACCAACAAAATCAATAGAGAGAGGGGGAGTGAAGAATAAGGAGAGGGGGAACAAGTTCCTGAAGATTGCATACACCAACATAGATGGAGTGAGATCGAAGATACTGGAGTTAAGTGATGTAATACAGCTGCAGACACCAGACATTGTTGCACTCACGGAGACAAAACTTGAAGATGTAATTTTAAATGAGGTCATATTCCCAAGGGGCTACTCAATTTGGAGACGGGACAGAAAAATTAGGAAAGGCGGTGGCGTTGCTGTGCTGGTAAAAGAACACCTAAAGGTGAAGGAAATAATGACTGCCAATCCACAAGAAGTTGACATAATAGCACTAGAGATCTGCTATGAGGATGATAAACTAATGATGATAAATGCATATAGTCCACCGCCAAGCAGCACATGGTCAAAGGAGGAGCTAGATAGTAAACGTGAAGGTCTTATAACAATAATGAGAGAGATTATAGCGAGAGCGGATAACGATAGATCACGACTGTTGATAGTCGGTGACTTCAACTTGAAATCCATAGACTGGGAAGCATATGAAGCTAAAACAGAAGATTTTTGGACCTGTAAATTTGTAGACCTCATCCTGGAAACATTCTTGTATCAACATGTTAAACAAGCTACGAGGATGAGGGAAGGGGACGTTCCCTCCATGCTAGATTTGATATTTACCAGGAAGGAGGAAGAGATATTTGACATTCAGTACCTTCCTCCCTTGGGTAAAAGTGACCATGTCTTTTTGGGAATAAAGTATGCAATGCGTTATAAGCTGGAAGAAAATAAGGAGGTTGAAGCAGTTGAAAAACCAGACTTCAGGAGAGGACATTATGGTGACCTTAGAAATTTTTTTAGTGAGTATAATTGGACAGACTTGATGCTAGGCAAGGAAGTGAATGAGATGTATGGCAAGTTTTGTGAAATATATGATAAAGGCACAAAAAAATTTATACCAAAACAGAGATGCAGAACTAGGAAACAGGATTGGTTCAATAGAAATTGCGAGAGGGCTAGAGACCGAAAGACACAAAAATGGAATCAATACAGGAAGAGGCCGAACCCCCAAACATACCAGCGATACAAAGATGCGAGAAACAACTACACGGCAGTGAGGAGAGAGGCAGAAAGAAATTTTGAAAAAGGGATTGCGGACAAATGTAAAACAGAACCAGGTCTATTCTATAAATTCATAAACAACAAATTGCAGGTAAAGGATAATATTCAGAGGTTGAAAATGGGAAATAGATTCACGGAAGATGAAAAGGAAATGTGTGAAACACTAAACGAAAAGTTCCAAAGTGTGTTTGTACAAAATGAAATCTTTAGGGAACCAGATACAATAAGAATTCCAGAGAACAACATAGAACACATAGAGGTGTCTAGAGACGAAGTGGAAAAAATGCTCAAGGAGCTCGGTAAGAACAAAGCAGCTGGCCCAGATGGCGTTTCACCATGGGTTCTGAGAGAATGTGCATCTGAGCTCAGCATTCCACTTCACCTGATCTTTCAGGCATCCCTGTGTACAGGAATCGTAGCAGACGGGTGGAAACAGGCTAACATAGTTCCAATCTACAAAAGTGGCAGCAGGGAAGACCCCCTCAATTATAGACCTGTATCATTGACAAGTGTAATAGTGAAAGTATTGGAAAAACTAATCAAAACTAAATGGGTAGAACACCTAGAGAGAAATGATATAATATCAGACAGACAGTATGGTTTTCGATCTGGAAGATCCTGTGTATCGAATTTACTCAGTTTCTATGATCGAGCCACAGAGATATTACAGGAAAGAGATGGTTGGGTTGACTGCATCTATCTGGACCTAAAAAAGGCTTTCGACAGAGTTCCACATAAGAGGTTGTTCTGGAAACTGGAAAATATTGGAGGGGTGACAGGTAAGCTTCTATCATGGATGAAAAATTTTCTGACTGATAGAAAAATGAGGGCAGTAATCAGAGGCAATGTATCAGAATGGAGAAATGTCACAAGTGGAGTACCACAGGGTTCAGTTCTTGCACCAGTGATGTTTATTGTGTACATAAATGATCTACCAGTTGGTATACAGAATTATATGAACATGTTTGCTGATGATGCTAAGATAATAGGAAGGATAAGAAATTTAGATGACTGTCATGCCCTTCAAAAAGACCTGGACAAAATAAGTATATGGAGCACCACTTGGCAAATGGAATTTAATGTTAATAAATGTCATGTTATGGAATGTGGAATAGGAGAACATAGACCCCACACAACCTATATATTATGTGAGAAATCTTTAAAGAATTCTGATAAAGAAAGAGATCTAGGAGTGGTTCTAGATAGAAAACTATCACCTGAGGACCACATAAAGAATATTGTGCAAGGAGCCTATGCTATGCTTTCTAACTTCAGAATTGCATTTAAATACATGGATGGCGATATACTAAAGAAATTGTTCATGACTTTTGTTAGGCCAAAGCTAGAATATGCAGCTGTTGTGTGGTGCCCATATCTTAAGAAGCACATCAACAAACTGGAAAAGGTGCAAAGACATGCTACTAAGTGGCTCCCAGAACTGAAGGGCAAGAGCTACGAGGAGAGGTTAGAAGCATTAAATATGCCAAAACTAGAAGACAGAAGAAAAAGTGGTGATATGATCACTACATACAAAATAGTAACAGGAATTGACAAAATCGACAGGGAAGACTTCCTGAGACCTGGAACTTCAAGAACAAGAGGTCATAGATTTAAACTAGCTAAACACAGATGCCGAAGAAATATAAGAAAATTCACCTTCGCAAATAGAGTGGTAGACGGTTGGAACAAGTTAAGTGAGAAGGTGGTGGAGGCCAAGACCGTCAGTAGTTTCAAAGCGTTATATGACAAAGAGTGCTGGGAAGACGGGACACCACGAGCGTAGCTCTCATCCTGTAACTACACTTAGGTAATTACACTTAGGTAATTACACACAGAAGACAACGCCACTACCCTCCCCTCCCACAGCATTACTCCTCTCTCCATGGAGCACAGCGCTAAATATCACCAGAATCCTGCTATTATCAGAATCCTGGTCAGTTTTATCACAGTCTTCTGTAATAATATCATCGCTACATAATAGCATGAACAAGTATATTATGGCACTTTTAGGCGATGCTGTGGTCACAAGCTGAACAGCAGTGCTGTGAGCTCATGCTGTGTGCGTCAGGCTTGGTAGCTCACTCAATACTGAGGCCCCTAACACCTGGGAATTTGGCCCACGATTTTTTTTTAAATGGAGTCTGTTTACAAGAGTCCTGATGAAGGTGTGGTGAACCCCGTGTATCTGCGGGCCGTTTAAATCTTGCGTAGTACTCCAAAGCATCATATGATGCGATGCGCAATTTACTGCAAGTCGGTCAAAGCATCATATGATGCGATGCACAATTTAAGGGTTAACCCTTACACTGCTCAGGGGTCCTTGGGACATTTACACCCCTGTGCGCAAGAAAAAAAAAAATTCAAAAATTTTTTTTCGTCTTCTAAACATGTTAATTTGTGTCCCCTGAGCACGGAAAAAATAAAAAAAAAATCGTAGGTGACATATTTTGGGCGCAATTGACCGAGGAAGTCTGGCAAAAAGTGGGCGTTGACAGAGCGGTCGTCAGACCCGGTCATCGTCACCCGCGCTGACAGATGGGAGTTGCCACAAAGATATTATTACCTAATTGTTTCAATGTCTCCGATTGATTTTTTCTTAGTTTTTTTGCAGTAATATTATTCAATAGTATGTATTGTAATATATTTATATAATAAAAGTGGTTAATAATCGCTATACTCAAAAGTATGATGTGCATATTAGTGATTCAATTATTATGTTTATAAAACAATAAACAAATAGTTTTGCTGCTATTACACTCTATACACAGGTTATATATAAGTATCTGCATATTTTGGTCACCATAACGAACCACGAAGTTGGTATTGAGAGTCGAAAAGCAACGAGGAGTTACCGCCACACACCAGCCAGCCACTCGCTGCCACTCCCTCAACACACGCACTAAACTTTCTCCCCCAACAATACCAGTTGTGGTGTTATTACACTATATACAGACGTTATATATAAGTATGTGTATATTTTGTTCACCACAACTGTACAGCTAAGCTGATATAGTTAGTTCAGGCACTAAGAGTCGTCGCTATACACAGATGGCGGCTGGCGGCTCCCTCACTCTTTCAAGGTCACACGCACTAAACTTTCTCCCCCAACAATACCTTTTTGCAGTGTTATTACCCTATATACACATATTATATATAAATATCTACATGTTTTATGCACCGTAACTGTACACCTAAGCTTGTAGTGCGCCCAAAGAGCATAGTGGCCACCCTCTAAACAGCTAGACAAATCGTGCAGACGACGTCACCTCCGTCACCCATATGGCTCCTCCCAGCATAATCCTTTTGCTGTTATTACACTAATACACACATTATATATAAGTATCTACATTTGTGTTCACCATAGAGAACCACTGACCTGGTATGGTGAATGCAAACAATAACAGGTGGCCACACAGTCAGTAAACGATGCTGTCTCCCTCCGTCTCTCAGCATCACTCCTCCCACAGCGCTAATTATTACAACAATCCTGCTATTATCACAACCCTGGTTATTTATATCACAGTCATTGGTCATCTGTAATATTGTCATCGCTAAATAATAACAATTATATATTTATTTTGACATTTTTCGGCGATGCTGTGGTCACAAGCTGAACATCAATGCTGTTCGCTCATGCTGCGTGCGCCGGCCTTGGTTGCTCCAACAGTACTGTGCCTCTCACACCTGAGAATATTGCCCACGATTTTTTTTTAAAAATGGCATCTGTTTACAAGAGCCCTGAGGAAGCTACTGTGAACCCCGAGTAGCCGCGGGCCATTTGAATCAGGCCTAGCACCCTATGGCGTATATATACGCCATGCGCACCATGGGACATGTTACTCAGGGCGTATATATACGCCATGTGCAGTTTAAGGGTTAATCTCCTCCTTATGTTAGTCATTTTCACTGCTCTGAACTTTAATTGTTAATATCCTTATGACATCTTCAATTTGCCTCTATACACAATTGCGTGCACTGCTGCTCCTTCATGACATAATTTAATGAAGATTCTTCCTATATACAGTATTACTATTTCTTTCATAACCAGGGTTTTCATTTGGCAAATACTGTCTTTCTCAAACTCTCTCCACTCTCACCTTTGTCAAGCCTGCCTCTGAGGTATTTAAACTAGTCAGTTACTTTCTAGCAGTTTTTTTTTTTTTACTTTAACCCTTAAACTGCGCAACGCCTGCAGGCCCACGTCTGGTTTGTGCAATGCGCCTCCGGGTATTTTTATTTTTCATGTTCCATTCAAAACTCTCGCGGCTACATGGGATTCACATCAGCTTCCTCAGGGCTCTTGTAAACAGATGCCATCTTTAAAAAAAATCGTGGTCCACATTCCCAGGTGTGGGAGCCTCAGTAGTGTGTGAGCAACCAAGGCTGGCGCTTGCAGTACGAGTGCACAGCACTGCTGTTCAGCGTATGACCACAGCATCGCCTAATAATGTCAAAATATATAATCTGTATTATTTAGCCATGATAGTATTATAGAAGAGCCTGAGTGTGATATTGACTGGGAACAATGTTCAAATATCAGTAATTCAATGCTGTTCACGATGTTCACAGCACTAGCCACAGCACCACAGCATTATTTCGTCCATCTAGGAATCTTCAAATGACTTCTTAGGTTCCTTTTCAAAATAAACGTGTGGTCAATTATTCATTTACAGGAATTAGTGACCAGGATTGTGGTTATAATTAGCATTGTGCATAGTATTGTGGAAGGAGGAATTTTGGTGAGGGAGGGAGAGAATTGAGGTAGCCTCACTGTGTGTATGTGGCGGCCACTTTTGTTTTGCTCACCATACTAGCTTAGTGGTTCGCTATGGGGAACACATATGTACATGGGTATATACAGTGTGTGTATAGTGTAGTAACAGCAACAGGAGTATGCTGGGAGGAGCTATTTTGGTGAGGAAGGTGACGTCATACTCGTAGCGTCGTCTGCTGTCTGCTGTGTGATTTTTCATGCAGTGTATGGTAGCAACTGTACTGTTTGGACACAATACTGGCTTACTTGCATAGTTCTGGTGAATAAAACATGTAGATAGGTATACATATGTAAATAGTGTAATAAAAACAGTAAGAGTATGGAGAGAGGAGGGGTGATGGCAAGTAAGATGTTGGAGGAGAGAGGGAGGACTGGCTGGCTGGGAGTGGCTGCTCACACTCGAGGAGTTCTGTGTGTGTTGATGGCGAATGTATATACTGTGTGACAGTGTATAGTGTGTAAATAGATTGTATATATACATAAATTAACATTATACATGGTAAATATGTGCAACATATGTGTACACAAATGTCATGCACGTAACACAGTGTCTTCGGACAGTACAGATGTTTTACTGCCATAATATAGTGTACATGTTCATTATATATAGGATTGGCACGTAAAAACAAATAAAATGTATTTGGAACTGTGCGCAAAAAATGAACAAAAATATATTCGCGGCAACTCACACGTCCCGCCCCTGGCGCCCTACTGGCCCCGGGAGCATATGTCACGGTGCGAATGGGGAATGATGACGTCACTGGCCAACTTACGGACCCCATAGCAGCCAAAGTAAATACAATTTCGATTTTTTTTTTTACATACCCATACTGAGGGAAGGGTTTTTGACACTTTAAAAATCAAAAGATTTTTTCCAGAGAATTTATTTCCTGCACACTGGGGGATGTCAAATTTGGAGGCAACACAGTTAAGGGGTTAAGCCACTGATAATTTGCTTAACCCTTAAACTGCACAATATATCTATAGCTGGAGTGAGTAACTATCGCAGGACTGCACACAGCTATGTATGGTTGGGAATACCACGTAAGATTTAAAAGTCCCAGGGTTTCACATCAGCTTCCTCAGGGCTCTTGTAAACAGACACCAAATTTTTTAATAATCGTGGGCAACATTCCCGGGTGTGAGAGCGTCAATACTGAGTGAGCAACCAAGGCTGGCTGGCTTGCAGCATAAACTAACAGCCCTGCTGTTCAGCATGTGACCACAGCATAACCTAAAAATGTCAAAATATATATACAATGGCACCTCGACATACGATTGCCCCTACTTACGATAATTTTGAGTTACGATGTAAATTTCATAAAAAAATGCGACTCGACATCCAATGGTGTTATCGACTTCCGATATTTGTTGGTGCACGTTCGGGTCGACCGAGCGCGTGGTTCCCGGTCACGCGTCCGACCTGCCTCAGTTTACTGCAGCTGCTTGCTTAGTGATGATCGCGCCTATAAGAAATTCCGCTTTTGTGGTGATTTTTTGCATTTTGAACATTAAAGTAATTATTATATATCACGTCATGAGTCCCAGGAAAGTCAGTGGTAAGGCTCAACATATGAAAACCCATGTAAGGATGACCATAGAGCAGAAACAAGGGTACAGAATGTCTCTTCCTCAACAATTAAGAAAATGTGTGCAGCATGGGAAGAATTGCAAACCTTTGCTGAAACGACTCACCCAAATCAAGCTGCAGTAGGTCGTTGCCTTAACCTATTCAATGACACTGATGCATCATTACAGACAAATGTTAAAACAAAGGGAAAAACAAATGTCTCTTGACAAATTTGTAGTGAGACAAACAAGCACTGAACCACAACCAGGTCCTAGTGGTATTCAGGCAAAACGTAGGAGAGAGAGAGAGTACCCCAGAGAAAACATCACTGCCTGATGTGATAATGGAAGGGGACTCCCCTTCCAAACAGTAACAACTCTCCTCCTCCCCCCTCATCACCATCTTCCATACACCATCAAGAGCCCTCCTTAAAGGTAAGAGAAACTTTGGTACTGTATTGTAGTTAGAAAAAAACATTGTATTCAGTATAAAATGTATTTGTATGTTAATATTTTGGAGGGTGGGGAACGGATTAATTCAATTCCCTTTATTTCTTCTGGGAAAAATCGCTTTGACTTATGCTCCGTCTCTGGGAATGGATTAGCATCTTAAGTCGAGACCCCATTGTATATGTAATTGGCATTATTTGGCAAAGATATTATTACAGAAGACCCCTGACTGATAAAAATGACCAGGATACTGATAATAAGAGCAATGTTGTGATAATTAGCGCTGTGCGTAGTATGGTGAGAGGAGTAATGCTGAGGGAGGGAGGGAGGTAGCATCGTCTGCTGACTGTGTGGACACCTGTTACTGTCTGCACTCAACATACCAACTTAGTGGTTCGCTATGGGGAACACAAATGTAGATACTTATATATAACGTGTGTGTATTAGTGTAATAGCAGCAAAAGGAGTATGTTGGGAGGAACCATTTTGGCGAAGGTGAAGAACGGAATCAAATCACACTATAGACTGAAAAAGCAATGTAAAGGACCAAGGAGTAATCATGTCAAAAGACCTTACCTTTACAGAACATCAAAGTAGCTGTCACGACTGCAAGAAAAACTACAGGTTGGATAACAATGACCTTCCAAACAAGCGATGCCATACCAATGATGATACTTTTAAAGACACTAGTGCTCTCTAGGGTGAAATATTGTTGCTCTAACAGCCCCATTCAGAGCCGGAGAAATTACTGATCTGGAGAGCGTGCAAAGATCCTTTACCGCTAGAATCCATTCTATAAGTCATCTAAATTGATTGGGACTGATTAAAAGTTCTAACTCTGTATTCTCTAGAGCGCAGACGAGATTCATAATAATCTACACGTAGCAAGATATTAGAGGGACTAGTTCCAAACCTGCACACAGAAATAACACGTCACATTAGATCAGAAGGTATGGCAGGATGTGCAAAATACCCCTGTTGAAAAGCAGAGAGGCAATAGGTATGCTGAGGGAGAACTCCATAAACATCAAGGGCCTAAAACTTTTCAACACTCTTCCACTTCACATAAGGATAACTGGCAGGCCTCTCAGTGTTCAAGAGAGATCTCGATATTCACCTCCAGATTACCTGATTACTACCTGATTACCCAGGCTGTGATTAGTATGTCAGGCTGCGAGCAGCTGCTTCTAACAGCCTTGTTGACCAGATGACCAGCCGGAAGGCCTGGTCGGAGACCGGGCCGCAGGGGCCATTGATCATTGGAAGCTAAACAAGGTAGACACAAGGTAGAACACATCACTAAAACCTTTATTCAATCTCTACAAACTTGTCACTTACACAATTTTATGATCTGGTATTGGCACATCCCATGTACGTCTTGCTATGTAATAACAATCAGGCACTTACACGAGTTTATGACACTGGGTACTGGCACGTCCAGTATATGTCTTACTGCATAAAGATGGTCAGCCACTTACACGAGTTTAAGATACCGGGTATTGGCACGTCCAATGTACGTCTTGCTGCATAATGATAACCTGTTAAAAAAAAAGATAAGTGATCAGCAAGACTTAAGCGACACACAGCAAGTTCACTCAAATTGTGTTTTTTTTTTGGGTAATCTAAATATTTCCTTATCAGACAGATATTACTATCTACTGTGACTTGTGTTTTCTGATGTGTATAGTAAATACAAATTTTAGCAAGTAGTATAAACCAGCGGTCTTCAACCTTTCCACACCTGCGCTCCGGTGAAAATAAGATAAATATTTCACAGACCGGCTGACGGCTAAGACAGAAATAAACACCAATGTAGATAGTATATTATTAAATTTAATGTTATAAAATTACAATTCCTACTTACTGCAACATCTGCTGCCACTTCTTTGATAGAATATTTTATATACGTGGCTGCAGTGTTGCGTCTGAGGGACGAAGCACTGTATTAACATCCAATTGATTTCTGTTTTGCTTTTATTATTGACATGGCTGAAAAAGTATTTTCACACAAATAGGAAGTAAAAAAAAAAAAAACGCTAACAATTTGATTGCTTTATAATTCATAGATGGATATTTTTTATCAAGTGATGTCCAAAATTGAGACAATGATAGCATTACACACAGAGATCACACTAACGTGATTCATCAAATGAGAAAATCCACAAGGGCCGTGACGAGGATTCGAACCTGCATCAGGGAGCATCCCAGACACTGCATTTTATGCAATGATAGCAGTTTATGTCTGGACACCACCAGTGACATCAGATGATAACTTGATTATCTTTTCTTTTTCATAAGGATCAAGCGCGCATGATTATATATTTTCCAAGAAGGGATTATTAATCGAGAGATTACCTTTAGGAGAATTCTCATTTTGAGGAAAATTATTATTAAAGTTTTAATTAAGCTAATGCCCTTAAATGTTGACTTATTATGTTGAATATGACTTTCAAGTTGACAGCAGCAGCAATCAAAAATTCTCCCAAACGTGGAAACCTTTCAATATCTTCATCGTTTATGTGACTATCAAAAAGTACCAGCTTCTTTTTTAACATAATCATTTTTGTTCTAGCGTGTAAAAATATTTGTACAAGACCCCTGAAGAGAAATATTAAGTTCGTTAAGAAGGTTAAATATATCCACCATATATGCAAGCTCAACCATCCATTACTCAATCAACAAAGGCTCTATTAGGGCAGATTTTTGCTCTCCCAGAAACTGTTTTACTTCTTTCCTCAATTTGAAAAGGTATACAAGAATCCTTATTCTCAATAACCAACTCACTTCTGCATGGAGAAGATGTTGGTGGTGTGACTCCATACTCTCACACAGTGTCATGAACAACCTAGAGTTCATAGTTCTATTACGAATTTCATTAATGATCTTCACCACATCAATTATCACAGCTGCAGACACCAGACATTGTTGCACTCATGGAGACAAAACTTGAAGATATTATTTTAAATGAGGTCATATTCCCAAGGGGCTACTCAATTTGGAGACGGGACAGAAAAATTAGGAAAGGCGGTGGCGTTGCTGTGCTGGTGAAAGAACACCTAAAGGTGAAAGAAATAATGACTGCCAATCCACAAGAAGTTGACATAATAGCACTAGAGATCTGCCATGAGGATGATAAACTAATGATCATAAATGCATATAGTCCACCGCCAAGCAGCACATGGTCAAAGGAGGAGCTAGATAGTAAACGCTAAGGTCTTGTAACAATAATGAGAGAGATTATAGCGAGAGCGGATAACGATAGATCAAGACTGTTGATAGTCGGTGACTTCAACTTGAAATCCATAGACTGGGAAGCATATGAAGCTAAAACAGAAGATTTTTGGACCTGTAGATTTGTAGGCCTTATCCTGCAAACATTCATGTATCAACATGTTAAACAAGTTACGAGGATGAGGGAAGGGGACATTCCCTCCATGCTAGATTTGATATTTACCAGGAAGGAGGAAGAGATACTTGACATTCAGTACCTTCCTCCCTTGGGTAAAAGTGACCATGTCTTTTTGGGAATAAAGTATGCAATGCGTTATAATCTGGAAGAAAATAAGGAGGTTGAAGCAGTTGAAAAACCTGACTTCAGGAGAGGACATTATGGCCACCTTAGAAATTTTTTTAGTGAGTATAATTGGACAGACTTAATGCTAGACAAGCAAGTGAATGAGATGTATGTCAAGTTTTGTGAAATATATGATAAAGGCACAAAAAAATTTATACCAAAACAGAGATGCAGAACTAGCAAACAGGATTGGTTCAATAGAAATTGCGAGAGGGCCAGAGACCAAAAGACACAAAAATGGAATCAATACAGGAAGAGGCCAAACCCCCAAACATATCAGCGATACAAAGATGCAAGAACCCTGGAAACACAAACCGAAACTGTCTCTATTTTCCGCTTGTTACAACTTGTAATAAAGTTGTTACATCTTGGCTTAACGTGTTTATGACGTATTAGAACGTTGTTACAACTTGCTATATTGGTTGTTATAACTGGTTAGGAGGTGTTAAAACTTGTTCGAACGTTGTACCAACGTCGTAGTTTCGGTGTGTGTTTGGCGGGAAACAACTACACGGCAGTGAGGAGAGAGGCAGAAAGAAATTTTGAAAAAGGGATTGCAGACAAATGTAAAACAGATCCAGGTCTATTCTATAAATTCATAAACAACAAATTACAAGTAAAGGATAATATTCAGAAGTTGAAAATGGGAAATAGATTCACGGAAAATGAAAAGGTAATGTGTGAAACACTAAACGAAAAGTTCCAAAGTGTGTTTGTACAAAATTAAATCTTTAGGGAACCAGACACAATAAGAATTCCAGAGAACAACATAGAGCACATAGAGATGTCTAGAGACGAAGCGGAATAAATGCTCAAGGAGCTAAGTAAGAACAAAGGAGTTGGTCCAGATGGAGTTTCACCATGGGTTCTGAGAGAAGGTGCACCGGAGCTCAGCATTCCACTTCAAATAATTTTTCAGACATCCCTGTGTACAGAAGTTGTAGCTGACGTGTGGAAAAAGGCTAACATAGTTCCAATCTACAAAAGTGGAAGCAGGGAAGACCCCTTAATTATAGACCTGTATCATTGACAAGTGTAATAGTCAAAATATTGAAAAAACCAGCGTTGAATGTAATGAAATGGCATTTTCTGGGCGAGTCCCAGAGGCTCCCCGGAGCTATCCCATGCTGATATGCTAATGTCAGACTTTGGCATCAGTCATTTGTATGGAGTTCTTAGGCCTACCGGGGACCATGGCCAGAACCGGGTCCCCTCAGAGAGGCAAGGGGAGCATTGGCCTATAGAAGCCCCCGTGTGGTTGGAAGCATTCTATGTCTGCCATCGACCGGAACAGGCACCCAGAAAGGTAAGCGCCTCAAAACAAACCCCTATTCTGGTTAAAATTGCTACCAAAAACCGAACTAGTGGATAGAACTCCCCAACAGAAAACAAGCAAACGAGTGTGACGTCACACGCCGCCGCGCCGCTGTCTGCGCAGCTCCCCCCTCCCTGGGAGGGGGAAGGGGAAGCCCCAGACCCTCCACGCCGGCTACCCACACCTCAGTTCTTGAGGCTGGATGTCAAAAACGCGAAAAAAAACGCCGACCGGAGAGAGGGAGGGATGCCGGGGAGCCTCCGGGACTAACCTAGAAAATAGCGTTTCATTACATTCAACGCTGGTCTTCTGGGGGGAGCCCCGTCGGCTCCCCGGAGCTAACTACCCACAGACGGAAAAAGAGGGACTTACCCGGGAGGTGGTCGTCGCTCACTCCTCAACTCGAAGCCGAGACAACTGGCTGCAACCGCAGACCCAAAGCAACACAGGCCCGACGGGGCCCAGGGACATTCACAAGGTAACGAGCAGCCAGGACCCTGTTCGACCACCAAAAGCCCCGCGCCCGAGTATCAGACCAAGACATATTCCCAAAGACGGCAGCAAGAGCCGCGAACTTACGAACGTCATGGGCACGGGGATAAACCGCAGGCTGTCTGGACTTAATAACCCTGCGGACGACCTGGGAGACCCAAACCCGCGAACAGGGAAGAAAGGAAATCGGATCAACCCACAGCGCGTCCCCAGACACAGAAGCCATGGCGTGCAAATAACGGCGAAGCGCCGCAACCGGACACAAAACATGATGCACCCCCAGCCTGACCAACCAAGCATCAACCACCCATGGACCCCTCCGGAACGCAGCAGTCTCATTCTTCGCCAGAAAAGAAGGAGACGGCTGCAAGCGAACAAAACAATCACCACGACCAAAAGAGCAGAAACCCCTGCGCTGGAGCAGAGCATGAAGCTCCCCTACCCGACCCCCAGAGGCCAAAGCCAACAAGAAAAGTGCCCTGGAAAAACAATCCTGGACCGAAGGGGCCACCACGAAACGAGGAGATGAAAGGAAAGCGAGCACTCTGTCCAAAGACCAGGACAGCTCAGGCGGTGCATGAGCAGGCCGGAGGTGAAACAATGCACGAGACAGCTTGTGAAACGGCGCAGACGTAACATCGATACCGAAGGCAAGCTGAAGCGGCTCCGCCAGCGCCGCACGATACGAGGCGACAGTGTTAAGCATAAGATGACGGTCCTGAAACAACCACGAGAGGAAGGACAAGACCACCCAAACAGACAAGGAACTAACACGACGAAGACGCAAAAAGAAACATAAGGACCGCCAGGAAACTTCATACTGCCACCGAGAAGAAGCCCTCAGGTGGGACACCAACAAGGAGGCCACCTGATCACCATAGAGATGATGATAAGCCCGATCTGCTGAAAGAGGCGGAGCCGCGGGAAAACCCTCAGGTTCGGACACCGAGGAATCAGCGCCTAAAACCAAGGCTGAGCCGGTCACCAAGGGGCCAGAAGGACAACTCTCCCCTGGTAAGTCTCTAAGCGAGTCAGGACCTGGAGCAACAGCCGAACTGGAGGAAAGAGGTACAGGAACCCCCACCTCGACCAGTCTAGCCGAAAGGCGTTGACCCCGACGGCCTCGCTATTGGGGAAGGGGGCCACATAAACGGGAAAACACCGAGACCACGCCAACGCGAAGCGGTCCACCTCAGGGCGCCCGAACATCTGGCAAAGCCAATGGAAGGACTCGTCGTCGACCGTCCACTCCGTGGAGAGGGGAACGAAGCGAGACAGGGCGTCAGCCAAGACGTTGGACACGCCCTGTACGTGAACCGCCAGGAGAGCCAAACCCCGAGAACTCAGCAGACGAGTCACCTGAAGCGACCAACCCCAAAGAGACAAGGACCGCATCGAACCCCCTGCGGTTCAGGCAATGAACCACCAGAGAGCAGTCCAAATGGAGCCGAATCGTCGATCCTGCGGGCCACCCGAATCCTCCCCAGAGCAAACCACACTGCCGCGAACTCCTGCACCGTGCTGTGAGCTCGACGGAAGGACGGATCCCAACGCCCCTAGCCGGCCTGGTGAGCACTGGTCACAAAACCCCAGCCGAGAGACGACGCATCCGTGTACACATCGAGCGAGGGCTCGGGTAGGCGCCAAGGCCCTGAACCCCAAAAAACCCGAAGAGGAAGCCGGTGACGCAGCAACCGACGCAAGGCCCCCGGGGGTCGAACTCTGCGATCGCGAAAGAGGCGGAAGGGGGAACCCCGAAGGAACCAGAACAGCCGACGAAGCCAAACCCGACCCGGCGGGTAGACCACCATCGCGAAGTTCAGGCTCCCACACAGCCCCTCGAGCAACCGCCGGGTGACCCGAAGGCCCACCAGAAACAGATGAAGGCGGGACCGCAGCCGCAGGAGAGACTCTGGAGGAAGAGACAAGGAGGTGGTTCGAGAGTCCCAAATGAGACCTAGCCAAGTCCGAACCTGAGAGGGAACCAGATGGGATTTCCTCCAGTTCACCAAGAACCCGAACTCGGCGAGCTGGGAAAGAACCAAATCCCTGGCTAGCAAGCAAGCTGACTGGCTGGGAGCCCAAAAAAGCCAGTCGTTGAGGTAGGCCAACACCCGAACACCTAGGAGACGCAAACGAGCCACCACAACCCGTGTAAGGCGCATGAACACGCGAGGTGCCAGGTTCAACCCGAACGGGAGACAACGAAAGTGGTAACTCAGATGCCCCACAACAAAACCGATCCAGTCCCTGAACCGTGGATGAATCGGGACATGCCAATAAGCGTCCCGGAGGTCCAAGAACACCATCCAAGCGCCCGGCTCCAAGAGGAGCCGAACCTGAGACAGTGTAGTCATCCGAAAGCAGGGGCAATGAACCCAGGGGTTCAGACGGGACAAGTCCAGAATGAACCCCAGGTTCGAGCAGTCCCGTTTCGGAACCAGAAACAGACGGGAAACCCATCTGAAGAACGACTTCTTTTCGACGACGCCCAAGCGTACCCACTATAAGACGACTCGACAGAGCGCAGGGGAAGAAAGTTGCCCTGCCAGCCCCGACCCCCCCCCCCCCAAGGGGGGATGGGCCACCCAACGCCACCGCAGGCCGCCAGACACGACCCGAAAGGCCCACGAATCGTGGGACCAGGCGCGGGTGAACAGCGCAAGCCCCCCCCCCCCCCCATAGCCCTGTCAATGGGTCAAACCGCGAAAAGGTCGGCGACCCTTACGAGACCCAGAACCCCGCACAGAGCGAACACCGCGCCGACCAGACAAGGAAGGGTCCGCAGGAGCCGAACCCGAACCTGACACCAGAGGCCTACCACGACGAGAGGAACCCCGAGCCCTGGCACGACCCTTCCGGGAAGACCCACCCCGGGACCCCCGGAAAACCAACAAGTCTGACATTGGACGACAAGCCGCCGACACAGCCTGAATAAACCGTGCCACGGCCGACTCCTCAAACAGAAGAGGACAAAAAGGTGAAGAAAGCCTAAGAGCCAGAGCTTAAGCAGATTCCACGGAGGAACCCAGCACCGTCTGCCGACACGCGAGACGGGAAGCATAAAACAGGGAAACCACATCCCGCAAAATCGGCGTGAACAGCTTCAACAAGGCAGCCGACGAACGCGCAGCCGAGGACAAGGTGCGGACCCCGGGACGGACCCAAGCATCCTTGCATCCTCCATGAGCCAATCCGAGGACAGCTCCAGGAGGGAAAAGAACTGCAAGGCCGAAGCCAAAAGGCCCCGGGCGCGCAAGTCCTCCGCAACAAGCGCCACCGAAAGGGTAGGAACCTGCACATGGAGCTGAATAACGCCCACATCGCGGGGAAGGACAGGGGCAAACAAGCACTCATTCAGGTACTCAAGCTCGCCCCCCCAGGAAAACCTGAAGCACCGTGGAAGCTTCCCGCCACTCCAGTGTGCGGGAACGACAGAAGGAATGCCAGGAATCCAGAACAAACAAGGGGCAGTCCGCTAGCCAGAAAGACTCCAGAACCTTGTAACGGAGCCAGAAAGGGAACGAAGTCCCAAACCTGAACTCGGACGGATCCATTTCCGAGGCATAATCCGGGTCACGCAGGAGGTAAGCTGCAAAGGCCGCCCGCACCACACCAGGTTGGATGCGATAAGCCGAAAACCTCCGGAAAGACAAAACCGACGTATCCGGGGGAACATGGAACCGAACCCGGGGAGGGGCCGACACCAAATCCAACTCGTACGCAGAGGGGGGAAAAGAAAACCCCACTCCTTGTAACAATAAGCCCCGCTCAGAGGGAAGAAAAACTTAGGCGGGGTCCAGCGGGGGCCAAGGCCCCCAAGTCAGTCCCTTCCCAGCCTCGAGGTCCTTCACCACAGGACCCGAGGCCGAGTCCTCTCCCCAAGCCCCGACCCCACAAGACAAGGACGGAGCAGCCGGAAAAGCTGGAGGAAGGGGGGCCCACTGGTCAGACCCAGAAGCTTCGGCCAGGAGACAAAACTCGAATGCCTCTGCCTCCCCCCCGGAAGGGGCACCCCCCGAAGCTGCCCGAGTCTCGAGATCAAGTAACCCCTTGCTCCGACCCCGAAACCCTCAGACGCTTCGGGGCCGGAAGCAGGAGGAGGGGGGGACCAGAATGAACAGATGGGGAAGGACGAGGAGGTGCGGATTGAACCAGGATCGAAGCAACCCCCACCCCCAAGTCCGGGGACAGCAAGTCCGGGTCTCGAAAAGCAAAGCGGGGTAGCCCCGGGGCATCCGGGTGAGCAACCAACCTGAGCGCGTTGCAACAGACGAAATCCTAGACTGCAACGCACGCGCCGCCTGGACCCGAAGAGAATCATCAGAGGATTGGGTAAATTGAGTCACAAGCAAGCAGCAACACTCACAGGACTCAGGGTCGAAAGTATCACCGACCCAACAGGCAGCGTGGCAGAGGCAAAAACAATGAGGGTCACCTTGAGACAAGGGGACCGAGCAACCCTCAAACTCGCACACAGAGAGTGGGGACTCCGGGGTCACATCCATCGGACCTACGCGTCCCCTAGGGGATTCCAAGGGTCCTGAGCATTTACTTTAAGAGGACTCGCGCTCGGGTAGTCCCAGGCAGGGCACTGCTAACCGGCGCCCAAAACTACCAAGCGAACTTCTATAGCTGTACCCCAGGGACGTTGTACACTCATGGGGACCTAGCAGGGGGCACCACTGAGGAGAACAGTGGAAGGGCAAAAACTAACAGAATAAAATGACAGAGCCCCCACCAGGCAAAAACAAAAAGAAAAACAAAACCCCGCAAGAGGACAGCGAACCCCAAGGAACAGAGCCGGCCGCTATGTCGGGAATACAAGCTGAGCAGCACCCTGTGCCCCTACCAGTGCAAACTGCTTCTTACCTGCTGGTAACAAGGGAGAACAGAACACCCAAGAGCCCAACAGGCAGCCGAAAAACCGAAAGGTAAAACGGACCAGCAGAGGCAGACCCTGAGGAGCCTGTGGAAGGTGGCCCCAAGCCCAAAGGGCAGTACTTACAGGGCATCTAAGGAAGGCAGCCCTAGGCGCATGCAGCCCGAGTACTGAAGATAACTCCTGGCTCTCGCACCCACAAAAACCAACACCACACGCAAAGCACAGTGCAGTAGCGACACCGGAGCCAGAGCACATGATCTTCGCCTATAGCATCAGCCTCAAGAACTGAGGTGTGGGTAGCCGGCATGGAGGGTCTGGGGCTTCCCCTTTCCCCTCCCGGGGAGGGGGGAGCTGCGCAGACAGCGGCGCGGCGGCGTGTGACGTCACACTAGTTTGCTTGTTTTCTGTTGGGGAGTTCTATCCACTAGTTCGGTTTTTGGTAGCAATTTTAACCAGAATAGAGGTTTGTTTTGAGGCGCTTACCTTTCTGGGTGCCTGTTCCGGTCGATGACATAGAATGCTTCCAACCACACAGGGGCTTCTATAGGCCATTGCTCCCCTTGCCTCTCTGAGGGGGCCCGGTTCTGGCCGTGGTCCTCGGTAGGCCTAAGAACGCCATACACATGACTGATGCCAAAGTCTGACATTAGCATATCAGCCTGGGATAGCTCCGGGGAGCTGACAGGGCTCCCCCCAGAAAAATAATTAAAACTAAATGGTTAGAACACCTGGAGGAAAACGATATAATATCAGACAGACAGTATGGTTTTCGATCTGGAAGATCCTGTGTAATGAACTTGCTCAGTTTTTATGATCAAGCCACAGAGATTTTACAGGAAAGAGATGGTTGGGTTGACTGCATCTATCTGGACCTAAAAAAGGCTTTCGACCGAGTTCCCCATAAGAGGTTGTTCTGGAAACTGGAACATATTGGAGGAGTGACAGGTAAGCTACTAACATGGATGAAAAATTTCCTAACTGACAGAAAAATGAGGGCCTTAATCAGAGGCAAGGTATCGGATTGAAGGAATGTTACGAGTGGAGTACCACAGGGTTCAGTTCTTGCACCGGTAATGTTCATTGTCTACATAAACGATCTACCAGTGGGAATACAGAATTACATGAACATGTTTGCTGATGATGCTAAGATAATAGGGAAAATAAGAAACCTAGATGATTGTCATGTCCTTCAAGAAGACCTGGACAAAATAAGTATATGGAGCAAAACTTGGCAAATGGAATTTAATGTGAATAAATGCCATGTTATGGAATGTTGAATTGGAGAACATAAACCCCACACAACCTATAAATTATGTGAGAAATCTTTAAAGAATTCTGACAAAGAAAGGGATCTAGGGGTGGTTCTAGATAGAAAACTGTCACCTGAGGACCACATTAAGAACATTGTGCGAGGAGCCTATGCTACACTTTCTAACCTCAGAATTGCTTTTAAATACATGGATGGAGAAGTACTAAAGAAATTGTCCACGACTTTTATTAGACCAAAGCTGGAATATGCAGCATGTTGTATGGTGCCCATATCTTAAGAAGCACAACAACAAACTGGAAAAGGTGCAATGACATGCCACTAAGTGGACTCCCAGAACTGAAGGACAAGAGCTACGAAGGAGAGGTTAGAGGCATTAAATATGCAAAAACTAGAAGATAGAAGAAAAAAAGGCGATATGATCACTACGTTCAAAATAGTAACAGGAATCTATAAAATTGATAGGAAGAATTCCTGCGACCCGGAACTTCAAGAACAAGAGGTCATAGATTTAAACTAACGAAACAAAGCTGCCGGAGAAATATACGAAAATTCACTTTTGTAAATAGAGTGGTAGACGGTTGGAACAAGTTAAGTGAGAAGGTGGTGGAGGCCAAAACCGTCAGTAATTTCAAAGCATTATATGACAAAGAGTGCTGGGGAGACAGGACACCACGAGCGTAGCTCTCATCCTGTAACTACACTTAGGTAATTACACTTAGGTAATTAGAATGTTTAGTTGCGGGGCGAGCAGCCCTGCAACAATGTAGCGCCCGAATCATGTATAGGCTACATGATTCAGGCAAAATTTTTTGCAGACAGTCAGGACATTTTCGCGGACCGGTGCCAGTCCGCGGACCACAGGTTGAAGAACAGGGGTATAAACAATGATGCATATATTACTATGTACTCTGGAGAGTTACCATGTGACAGACAATATACAATAAACGTAGCTAGTGAGCACAATAAACAATGATATGGGTCATATCTATAAATATCATATTTATTAGATTACAATAATTTGTTATTGTAGCATTCATTATTATGATAGTTTGAAATTTAATACATCTGCTTTGTATTATTTCAGATAGAAAGTAGTGAACTGAAACTAATAAAGCTGAACTGTAGTATTCAAGAGTACAAATCATTGGCCTATAGTTCAATTTGTTAGGCTCATTGAAGCTACTCAAATCTACTCACCTGGATATTTTTTTTTTTTTACACAAACAGGTGACTGAAAGCTTTCCCTTTCCTTAGCTCATGGTAAGCCTTACCTACTAGTTTTCCCTGGAATATGACCTGCCAATTGTTTAACAACCAGCTTCCCACTCTGCTGGATGAACAGAGGTATACAGTTAATAATTGGTGCCTAGTTAATCCTCCCCGGCCAGGATACGAACTTAGACCAAATCGTTCGCGAAGCGCGGGGCGAGTGTGTTACCATTTCACCACAGTTGACCGATTTTGATTTGCCTACAGCAACCAAGGAGTGGAAGCACTGGTATTGAACATTTGAAAACTTCATTGTGGAGCGTGGGAAAAAAAATGCTCCTGACAAATTCAGAACTCTAGTGAACATTGTAAAACATAATGTATATGAATATACTGAGGATAGTATGACCTTTGAAAGTGCCATATCTATGTTACAGTGTGTACAAGTGAAAACTCAACAAGGTATTAATAATACCTGCTAGGCACCTCTAAGCTACACAGTGGCCCCCTAGTGAGATCTTTAAGTTTCTGAGAGAACTACATAAACTCAGCAATGATTGTAACTTGAAATCAGTTGCTGCAGAACAGTATCGTGAGGAACTGATCTGCTATGCTTTCTCCAATGAGTTTCCTCAAATCCCATTCATCAATGTCTCCTGCAGAACAAGATGCAAGACTTACAAAGCATTTACAATCAGGAATACTTTGCTTGACCTGGTGATGCATATTCAGCATCAAGAGCACAGATTGGTACATTTGTTGTACATGAGCAGCCTCAGACAAAACAACTAATCCAGGAGAATCACACACTAGATACTGTATAAACCCGCTAATCCGGACTATATGAGAAGGACCCCCGTCCCAGCCAGATTAGCACGTTTTCTGAATTACCCCTCAAACCGCAAGGGGTCCAAATGGCTTCAACACCCACAGGTGCAACAACAACAAAATTCCAAAAAATTCTTTCGTTTTATAAAAGTGTTCATTTGTGTTCCCTGATCACGGAAAAAATAACAAAAAAATCATAGGTGGCATATTTTAGCCGCAATAGGGTAGGGAAGTCTGGCAAAAAAGGGGCATTGACAGAGCCTTCGCCAGACAAGGTCTACTCTGCCCGAGCTGTCAGGCGGCAGTTGCCACAAATATATTATTACCTAATTATTTCAATGTCTCTGATTGATTTTTTTTTTTTTGCAGTAATATTATTCAATAGTGTGACTTGTGATATATTTATATAACAAAATGTGTGAACCATCGCTGTACTCAAAATTATGGTGTGCATATTAGTGATTCAATTACTATGTTCATAAAACAATAAACAAATAGTTTTGCTGTTATTACACTATATACACAGGTTATATATAAGTATCTGCATATTTTGCTCACCATAACAAACCACTAAGTTGGTATTGCGAGTCGAAGTGCAATGAGGAGTGACTGCCACACACCAGCCAGCCGTTCGCTGCCACTCCTTCCCTCAACAACACCTCACTCAACCTCATTCTCCTCCCATATAATGCCAATGAAGTAAGTATCCCACAATACTGTTTTTGCATTTACTCACTATACACAGACATTATATATAAGTATTTACATGTTTTGTTCACCAGACCACCATCTGGTCACCACTTGGTCCGGGAGACATCTCCCGTCACGCAGGGTGCAGTCGCGCCTCCACAGATCTCCAGTATCAGCTCTTGATACTGGTAATGGCTCAAAAGGGCCACCACGTACGGGCTATTCATGCCCGTGCCACCTCTTGGGTGGCTTAATCTTCATCAATCATCAATCTTGTTCACCATAACTGTACATCTAAGCTTGTATAGAGAATAAAGGCAGAAAGACGTAACTACTCTCACAGTCAGCTGGTGGCGGCCGCCCTCAAGGCCAGACGCACTAATATTTTTCCTCCAACAATACTGTTTGTGGTGTTATTATGCTATATACACACACATTATATATAAGTATCTACCTGTTTTATTCACCATACTTGTACAAGTAAACTGGTATGGTGCCCAAAGACCATAGTGGCCACCAGTAAACAACATGACAAGCTGTGCAGACGATGCATCTCCCTCACCAAAATGGCGGCTCCCAACCTACTCCTATTGCTGTTATTACACTCTATACAGACGTTATATATAATTATCTACATTTGTGTTCAGCATAGCGAACCACAAAGCTGGTATGGTGAGTGCAGTCAATGAAAGGTGGCCACACACAGTCAGAAGACGATGCCACCACCCTCCGTCCCACAGTATTACTCCTCCCACCATGGAGCACAGCGCTAAATATCACCACAATCCTGCTATTATCAGAATCCTGGTCAGTTTTATTACAGTCAGAGGTCTTCTGTAATACTATCATCGCTAAATAATGGCATGAACATATATATCTTGACATTTTTAGACTCTGCTGTGGTCACAAGCTGAACAGTAGTGCTGTGCACTCATGCTGCGTGTGTCAGCCTTGGTGGCTCGCTCAATACTGATGCTCTCACACCCAGGAATGTTGGCCACGATTTTTTTTCTAGGTGGAGTCTATCAACTATCGGTCGTGGCTGCACTATAGATGCCCCTATCCCATGCAAGGCGTTTAAATTAAGGAGCCAGACATTAAAACAGTTATTAATGCATTGCGCGGTTTCGGTTTTGTTACTGAAATCATCTATATATGTATTGCACAGTTTAAGGGTTAACGTACTTTTTCACCGAGGGAGTCCAAAAGTGACCATTTCCAAAAATTGGAAATTTCCATTTCCAGTCTCCGTGGTGTAGTGGTAAGACACTCGCCTGGCGTTCCGCGAGCGCTATGTCATGGGTTCGTATCCTGGCCGGGGAGGATTTACTGGGCGCAAATTCCTTAACTGTAGCCTCTGTTTAACGCAACAGTAAAATGTGTACTTGGATGAAAAAACGATTCTTCGCGGCAGGGGATCGTATTCCAGGGACCTGCCCGAAACGCTACGCGTACTAGTGGCTGTACAAGAATGTAACAACTCTTGTATATATCTCAAAAAAAAAAAAAAAAAAAAAAAAAAAAAAAAAAAAAAAAATGTTTTACTGACAGCCACTTGGTTTACCAACTTAAGTTACCCGAAGGCAGGCATGCAGGGAGGCAGAGAGGCAGGGCTCATACATGTGACATATATATATATTGCATTACACGATCAAGCAGTGTTTTTGCTGTTATTACACTACACTCCACGACCAAGTTGCCGGACCTCAATCACTCGTTTATTTCATCTATTCATTTGAGATCCGACCAGTAACCACCTATATAGTTCCGCGGCCGGCCACCGATGTAGCCGGTGGTGCCTCTGTTTTTGTTTACCCGCGGCAGACGAAAGCCTCCCTCTCTCTCACTGTTTTATATCAGTGCATATTTTTTGCATCCTGCTACTAGTGCATCTGGAAATGCAGGAAATATGTTGTTTAGGACTTCAACTGGCAGTGAAGTCAAGAGAAAATATATTGTGATGATCTATTATCACAGCATTCAGCTTATATAGGAAGATGAATCTGTAATGTCCGCTGAGTAGTGGTGGTGGTGGTAGTGGTGGTGGTGGTGTGGTGCGATAAAGGTGCAGAGGTGCGTGTCCAAATTTAAGATTGTGATTCTCTCTCTCCTGATCAAATTTATAATGCCAATGAAACAAGTTTGTTCTGGTGTATCTTAACTTAACCCAACCCAACCAAACATAACCTAACATAACCAAACCTAACCAAACCTAACCAAACCCAACCAAACCAAACCTTACCAAATTAAATCAAACCAAACCAATGTTAACTAAACTTAACCAAACCAAAGCTAATGCAAGCAAACCTAACCTAACCAAAGCAAAGCAAACCTAACAAAAGTAAACCTAACAAAAGCAAACCTAACAAAAGCAAACCTAACCAGACTTAACCAAATCAAACCAAAGCTAACCAAAGCTAACCAAAACCAACCTGACCTAACCAAAGCCAACCTGACCTAACCAAACTTAATAAAATCAAAACTAACCTAACCAAAGCTAACTAAACATAACCTAACCAAAGATAACCAAACCTAGTATAACCTAACCAAAGCTAACCAAACCTAACATAACCAAAGCTAACTAAACATAACATAACCTAACCTAATCAAACAAAAACCCAACCCTCCCCTCAACATCCGTGCCTCAACCCCCAGTTAACACCGCTATACTCACGTACACATCATTCCAAGATCATAATTACAGTGGAACCCCGGGTTACGAGCATCCCTGGTTATGAGTTTTTTGGGTTAGGAGCAGGATTTGGTCGGAAAATTTGCATCGGGATACGAGTGTTGCATCAGGTAACGAATGTGTTGATATGCGTACGGGCCGACCTAGCACGTGGTGGCATGGCAATCGCCGCTCAGTTTACCAGTGCCTCGCGCCCAGTGACTATCCCGCCTGAATTCTTCACAAGGATTTACAGTGTTTTGTCGGATATTTGGCCATTTGAGCATAAAAGTTGTTATTATATATCTCGCAATGGGTCCCAAGAAACCCAGTGGTAAGGATCAAGGCAAGAAATCGCATGCGAGTATGACAATAGAGAAAAAAAAAAAAAAAAGAGATCATTCGGAAGCATGAAAATGGTGCACGTGTTGTTGAACTTTGTAGGCAGTACTGTTCAACAAATTCACGTCAAAGAAATGCACTATACTTACCAAGAAAAAGGACATTATGAGTGCTAAAGTGGCAAAAGGCGTATCAACAATCACAAGAAACAAAGATCACAAATACTTGACGAAGTGGAAAAGTTGTTATTAATTTGGATACACAACAAGGAGTTAGCGGGTGATAGTGTTTCAGAGGCCATCATTTGTGAGAAAGCCAGGGTATTGCACAAAGACCCTGTAAAGAAAATCCCTGGAACAAGTGCAGATACGAAAGACTTTCAGGCAAGCAAGGGATGGTTTGACAAATTTTAAAACTGGAGTGGTATTCATAGTGTTGTGAGGCATGGGGAGGTTGCCAGCTCAGACAAACCAGTGGCTGAAAGATTTATTGAAGAATTTAAAGAGTTTGTAGAGGCTGAGGGATACCTACCGAAACACTGTGCTTAATTGTGATGAGACAGGACTGTTATGGAAAAGATTGCCTAAGAGGACATACATTATCAAGGAGGAAAAATCATTGCCCGGACACAAGCCTATGAAAGATAAGTTTATGCTTGTACTGTACTGTGTGGAAATGCGAGTGGCGATTTGAAAATTAAACCCTTGCTTGTGTATTGTTCTGAAAATTCCAAGGGTTTTCAAAAAGTATAAAGTACAGAAAAACCAAATGTGTATGATGTGAAGTGCTAATAATAAGGCATGGGTGACTAGGATTTTTTTATGGAGTGGGTGAATGATGTTGTGTGCCCTGCCACACAAAAATATCTGCAGGAGAAAAGTTTGCCACTCAAGGCCCTGCTTCTCCTTGACAATGCTCCTGCTCATCCTCCAGGCTTGGAAGATGAATTGTTGAACAGATACAGTAATTTTCTCCCAGTAAAGTGCCTTCCTTCTAACACCACTCCTCTAATTCAGCCTATGGACCAGAAAATCATAGCGAATTTTAAGAAACTTTATGAAATGGCACTTTTGAAGTGCCCTGTTGAAGTGACTAAAGCCACAAAGCTCACCCTCATAGAATTCTGGAAACACCATTTTAACATTTGTAGTGCTTTAAAACTTGTTGACAAAGCCTGGCAAGAAGTTACTCAAAGAACCCTGATCTTTGACTGGAGAAAATTGTGGCCTGAATGTGTGCCAGAACTAGACTTTGAGGGGTTTGAGCCTGTAAATGATGCACCTATTGTTGAAGAAATTGTTACTCTGGACTGGAGAATGGACTTGGAATTGGATGGTGCTGATATGGAGGAGTTGGTGGAAGAACACAAACGAAGAACTGACCACCGAAGAACTCTGATGCCTTCAAAAGCACCAGAGTTCTGGTGCTTTTGAAGTCCTTCAAAAGGAGCATCAAGAAGAGGCAGCTGAGGATATTTCTCCAGTGGAGGAGGATGAGGCATAAGAGGATGTCCCTTTTGCAAACATTAGGAAGTGGTGTCAGATGTGGGAAGAAATGCAAACTTTTATTGAAACGACTCACCCAGAGAAAGCTGTAGTAGGCTGTTGCATTAATCTTTTCAATGATAATGTGATGCCTCACTACAGAGACATCTTGCGAAGAAGGGAAAAACAATCTTCAATGGATCGTTTTGTTGTGAGAAAAGCGAGCAGTGAGCCACAACCAGGACCTAGTGGTATACAGGCAAAACGTGCCAGAGAGTGCACACCAGAAAAATCTTTACTGCTTGATGTTATAATGGAAGGGGACTTCCCTTTCCAAACAGTAACACCTCTCCTCCTCCCCCCATCCTCACCATCTTCCATACGCCAACAGGAGTCATCAGCAAGGGTAAGTAATAACTTGAACATACTTTTGTAGTGTAGATTTTGATGAATTAGGTATAAAATTTAGTTTGAAGTGAGGTTTTTGGGTAGTCAGGAACGGATTAATTCATTTCCCATTACAGTACAACCTCGATTCAATGTACTATATGGGACCAACCCCAGTGTATTGGAGCGTTGGATGCATTGCAAGAGGTGACCTTCAGGGGGCGTTTGCGTCGGTGTCTTATTTTTCTGATACGCAATAAAAATGTATTATCATATTATATACTGTACCTATATATTATTACCCTACTAAAAAATACTGTGTTACATTTGTTATTTACCTTATTGTTGGAGTTATGTCATCTTGAAGTCTCATGGAGTTGTGAATGGTGTACAGTAAATACGTACTGTAGTGTATTATACCGTTAACACTATGTTGATTAAGTAGTTTTGCTGTATGTTGAGTACTACAATACAGTTTATGAAAACTATTGTACACTAAAATTACTGCAACTTTAATTTTAACACTATGTACACACTTAAATTTAACACTTGTTCTAACTGTACATGCCACACACGATGTTTTTAGATGCTTGCATCAGCTTTGCTGGTGCTCGCTGCTGCTGTGGTTTCAGCTGCTTCTGAGCTGGTGCTGGCTGTTGTTGTACCAGTGCTGGGTACAGCTGTGCTCGTGCTGGGTACGGCTGTTCTCGTGCTGGGTACGGCTGTTCTCGTGCTGGGTACAGCTGTTCTCGTGCTGGGTACGGCTGTTCTCGTGCTGGGTACGGCTGTTCTCGTGCTGGGTACAGCTGTTCTCGTGCTGATTGATTTTCTGCTATAAGTTCTTGCAAAATATTTCTTCATTTTTGGCATTAATAAGGCACTATTAGTAAGCCCCTGAGACATTTTGTTGTATAACAATACAGCTGTAGTCAAAAAATGGTAAATTCCACAATTATTCTTCCACCAACTGTTAAATACTGTACATCAATCACAAACAAAGCTAAGGGCACTGGGTGCATACTGTACGAACGCAGACTAAGTCTATGTACACCCTACAGTAGGCTGGTGTTTAACCCTTACACTGCTCAGGGGTTCTGGGGACATTTACACCCCTGTGTGCAAGAAAAAAAAAAATAAAAAATTTTTTTCGTCTTCAAAACATGTTAATTTGTGTCTCCTGAACACAGGAAAAAAAAAAATAGTAGGTGACATATTTTGGGCGCAATTGACCGAGGAAGTCTGGCAAAAAGTGGGCGTTGACAGAGCGGTGGTCAGACCCGGTCAGCGTCACCCGCGCTGACAGATGGGAGTTGCCACAAAGATATTATTACCTAATTGTTTCAATGTCTCCGATTGATTTTTTCTTAGTTTTTATGCAGTAATATTATTCAATAGTGTGTATTGTAATATATTTATGTATTGTAATATATTTATATAATATAAGTGGTGAATAATCGCTATACTCAAAAGTATGATGTGCATATTAGTGATTCAATTATTATGTTTATAAAACAATAACAAATAGTTTTGCTGCTATTACACTCTATACACAGGTTATATATAAGTATCTGCATGTTTTGGTCACCATAATGAACCACTAAGTTGGTATCGAGAGTCGAAAAGCAATGAGGAGTTACCGCCACACACCAGCCAGCCACTCGCTGCCACTCCCTCAACACACGCACTAAACTTTCTCCCCCAACAATACCATTTGTGGTGTTATTACACTATATACAGACGTTATATATTAGTATGTATATATTTTGTTCACCACAACTGTACAGCTAAGCTGATATAGTTAGTTCAGGCACTAAGAGTCGTCGCTATACACAGATGGCGGCTGGCGGCTCCCTCACTCATTCAAGGTCACACGCACTAAACTTTCTCCCCCAACAATACTGTTTGCAGTGTTATTACCCTTTATACACATATTATATATAAGTATCTACATGTTTTATGCACCGTAACTGTACACCTAAGTTTGTAGTGCGCCCAAAGAGCATAGTGGCCACCCTCTAAACAGCTAGACAAATCGTGCAGACGACGTCACCTCCGTCACCCATATGGCTCCTCCCAGCATAATCCTTTTGCTGTTATTACACTAATACACACATTATATATAAGTATCTACATTTGTGTTCACCATAGAGAACCACTGACCTGGTATGGTGAATGCAAACAATAACAGGTAGCCACACAGTCAGTAAACGATGCTGTCTCCCTCCGTCTCTCAGCATCACTCCTCCCACAGCGCTAATTATTACAACAATCCTGCTATTATCACAACCCTGGTTATTTATATCACAGTCATGGGTCATCTGTAATATTGTCATCGCTAAATAATAACAATTATATATATATTTTGACATTTTTCGGCGATGCTGTGGTCACAAGCTGAACAGCAATGGTGCTCGCTCATGCTGCGTGCACCAGCCTTGGTTGCTCCAACAGTAATGTGCCTCTCACACCTGAGAATATTGCCCACGATTTTTTTTAAAAAATGGCGTCTGTTTACAAGAGCCCTGAGGAAGCTACTGTGAACCCCGTGTAGCCGCGGGCCATTTGAATCGGGCCTAGCACCCTATGGCGTATATATACGCCATGCGCACTGTGGGACATGTTACTCAGGGCGCATATATACGCCATGCGCAGTTTAAGGGTTAAGCCAGATCCAGTAACATAAATTTCTCTCAAATATTCGATTTACATCAAATTATATTATTTTGGGTTATATATTTAGTTTAGCAACATTATTAGGATAATAAGAGCTATAAAAAATACTTATTTTAGAACTGATTTATTAATTTTATTATTTCCAAGCCATAGGTCACTGAACTATGGCGACAAAATCAAACAAAACAAGCATGGTGTTGTGTTCGATTTCCAGTAACATAAATTTCTCTCACATATTGGATTTACATCAAATTATATAATTTTGGGTTGTTTATATTTAGTTTAGCAACATTATTACGATAATAGGAGCTATAAAAATACTTATTTTAGAACTGATTTATTAATTTTATTATTTCGAAGCAGTAGGTCACTGAACTGTGGCGACGAAATCGAACAAAACAAGCATGGTGGTGTGTGCTGTGCTGGTAAAAGAACACCTAAAGGTGAAGGAAATAATGACTGCCAATCCACAAGAAGTTGACATAATAGCACTAGAGATCTGCTATGAGGATGATAAACTAATGATGATAAATGCATATAGTCCACCGCCAAGCAGCACATGGTCAAAGGAGGAGCTAGATAGTAAACGTGAAGGTCTTATAACAATAATGAGAGAGATTATAGCGAGAGCGGATAACGATAGATCACGACTGTTGATAGTCGGTGACTTCAACTTGAAATCCATAGACTGGGAAGCATATGAAGCTAAAACAGAAGATTTTTGGACCTGTAAATTTGTAGACCTCATCCTGGAAACATTCTTGTATCAACATGTTAAACAAGCTACGAGGATGAGGGAAGGGGACGTTCCCTCCATGCTAGATTTGATATTTACCAGGAAGGAGGAAGAGATATTTGACATTCAGTACCTTCCTCCCTTGGGTAAAAGTGACCATGTCTTTTTGGGAATAAAGTATGCAATGCATTATAAGCTGGAAGAAAATAAGGAGGTTGAAGCAGTTGAAAAACCAGACTTCAGGAGAGGACATTATGGTGACCTTAGAAATTTTTTTAGTGAGTATAATTGGACAGACTTGATGCTAGGCAAGGAAGTGAATGAGATGTATGGCAAGTTTTGTGAAATATATGATAAAGGCACAAAAAAATTTATACCAAAACAGAGATGCAGAACTAGGAAACAGGATTGGTTCAATAGAAATTGCGAGAGGGCTAGAGACCGAAAGACACAAAAATGGAATCAATACAGGAAGAGGCCGAACCCCCAAACATACCAGCGATACAAAGATGCGAGAAACAACTACACGGCAGTGAGGAGAGAGGCAGAAAGAAATTTTGAAAAAGGGATTGCGGACAAATGTAAAACAGAACCAGGTCTATTCTATAAATTCATAAACAACAAATTGCAGGTAAAGGATAATATTCAGAGGTTGAAAATGGGAAATAGATTCACGGAAGATGAAAAGGAAATGTGTGAAACACTAAACGAAAAGTTCCAAAGTGTGTTTGTACAAAATGAAATCTTTAGGGAACCAGATACAATAAGAATTCCAGAGAACAACATAGAACACATAGAGGTGTCTAGAGACGAAGTGGAAAAAATGCTCAAGGAGCTCGGTAAGAACAAAGCAGCTGGCCCAGATGGCGTTTCACCATGGGTTCTGAGAGAATGTGCATCTGAGCTCAGCATTCCACTTCACCTGATCTTTCAGGCATCCCTGTGTACAGGAATCGTAGCAGACGGGTGGAAACAGGCTAACATAGTTCCAATCTACAAAAGTGGCAGCAGGGAAGACCCCCTCAATTATAGACCTGTATCATTGACAAGTGTAATAGTGAAAGTATTGGAAAAACTAATCAAAACTAAATGGGTAGAACACCTAGAGAGAAATGATATAATATCAGACAGACAGTATGGTTTTCGATCTGGAAGATCCTGTGTATCGAATTTACTCAGTTTCTATGATCGAGCCACAGAGATATTACAGGAAAGAGATGGTTGGGTTGACTGCATCTATCTGGACCTAAAAAAGGCTTTCGACAGAGTTCCACATAAGAGGTTGTTCTGGAAACTGGAAAATATTGGAGGGGTGACAGGTAAGCTTCTATCATGGATGAAAAATTTTCTGACTGATAGAAAAATGAGGGCAGTAATCAGAGGCAATGTATCAGAATGGAGAAATGTCACAAGTGGAGTACCACAGGGTTCAGTTCTTGCACCAGTGATGTTTATTGTGTACATAAATGATCTACCAGTTGGTATACAGAATTATATGAACATGTTTGCTGATGATGCTAAGATAATAGGAAGGATAAGAAATTTAGATGACTGTCATGCCCTTCAAGAAGACCTGGACAAAATAAGTATATGGAGCACCACTTGGCAAATGGAATTTAATGTTAATAAATGTCATGTTATGGAATGTGGAATAGGAGAACATAGACCCCACACAACCTATATATTATGTGAGAAATCTTTAAAGAATTCTGATAAAGAAAGAGATCTAGGAGTGGTTCTAGATAGAAAACTATCACCTGAGGACCACATAAAGAATATTGTGCAAGGAGCCTATGCTATGCTTTCTAACTTCAGAATTGCATTTAAATACATGGATGGCGATATACTAAAGAAATTGTTCATGACTTTTGTTAGGCCAAAGCTAGAATATGCAGCTGTTGTGTGGTGCCCATATCTTAAGAAGCACATCAACAAACTGGAAAAGGTGCAAAGACATGCTACTAAGTGGCTCCCAGAACTGAAGGGCAAGAGCTACGAGGAGAGGTTAGAAGCATTAAATATGCCAAAACTAGAAGACAGAAGAAAAAGAGGTGATATGATCACTACATACAAAATAGTTACAGGAATTGATAAAATCGACAGGGAAGACTTCCTGAGACCTGGAATTTCAAGAACAAGAGGTCATAGATTTAAACTAGCTAAACACAGATGCCGAAGAAATATAAGAAAATTCACCTTCGCAAATAGAGTGGTAGACGGTTGGAACAAGTTAAGTGAGAAGGTGGTGGAGGCCAAGACCGTCAGTAGTTTCAAAGCGTTATATGACAAAGAGTGCTGGGAAGACGGGACACCACGAGCGTAGCTCTCATCCTGTAACTACACTTAGGTAATTACACTTAGGTAATTACATGGATTAGACCTGTCCATTCGCACTGGACTTGTGAGCCACCAATAACATGAATAATTTCTCAAATAGCAGATATCTATCATGTTACAGTATATTTTTGGTTTTATTTAGTTTAGTTTAATTAGGATAATAGAGTTATTAAAACGTCAGCTTTAGGAATTATTTATTCATCTGAAACGTTCAAAGTCATGGGTTACTGAACTATGACAACACAGACAAAAGTGAGTGAAATCTCACTGTAAAGCGAGGTTTACAGTACAATATTCCCTTATCTGTCCACCCTCACTCATCTTGTTTCATCACAGAAAATGTATATAAGAAGATTTCAACACATTAGCTAGCTATTCACGCTTCAGCCTTTAAATTAATTTACAAAGATGCGTGTGCCACAAATCGGTGAACGAAAATCATTGAAACTCAGTCGTTCACTTGTGTGGACCACTCTGGCTGGTGTTTGGTTAATATGCTTTACTTGTTGTGTGGTCCATTTGTGTGATCCAACTTGGCTTATGAAGGAATTATTAATTGTAGATAGAGTGAGACAGTTTTCCACCACTCTGTGAACTCTGTCCCAACATCGTAAGCTTGTGGACCACTTGTGGTATACTTGTGTGACCCACATGTGTGGTCCACTTGTGTGATCCAACTTGTCATATGAAGGAATTATTAATTGTAACCTGTGATGGAATGGGAAAGTTTTCCACCAGTCTGTGAACTCTGTCTTGACATTGTAAGTAAATCCGAACATTCCCCGCTTCGGCGAACCATTGTTCGTCGAACGGGGTGAGTAAATCCAGCCTGAAAAGTGTGCAAACTAGCCAGAGATTCGTTGAATCGGGGTACGTTGAATAAAGGTTGTACTGTATTTCTTATGAGGAAATTAACTTCAGTTATGAGTTTTCGGGTTACGAGCCGTCTCCAAGAACGTTTTAAATTCTTAAACCAAGGTACCCATGTATTATTATAATATGTAGAAACATGTGGACACTTGGTGAGTACCCATATTCACTGATGCTGTATTACCAGTATTCTGTGGCAATTTGTTTGAAGAATCTAGTGTAACAACAATGTACTGTTACATACTTTTGTACATAAAGTCTCACAGTCTCCGTGGTGTAGTGGTAAGACACTCGCCTGGCGTTCCGTGAGCGCTATGTCATGGGTTCGTATCCTGGCTGGGGAGGATTTACTGGGCGCAATTCCTTAACTGTAGCCTCTGTTTAATGCAACAGTAAAATGTGCACTTGGATGAAAAAACGAATCTTCGGGGCAGGGGATCGTATTCCAGGGACCTGCCCGAAACGCTACGCGTACTAGTGGCTGTACAAGAATGTAACAACTATTGTATATATCTAAAAAAAAAACAGCGTTGAATGTAATGAAACGCCATTTTCTGGGTGAGACCCGGAGGCTCCCCGGAGCTTTACCGGCTGATATGCTAATGTCAGACTTTGGCATCAGTCATGTGTATGGAGTTCTAGGGCCTACCGGGGACCACGAGCCAGAACCTGGCCCCCTCAGAGAGGCAAGGGGAGCAATGGCCTATAGAAACCCCCGTGTGGTTGGAAGCATTCTATGTCTGCCATCGACCGGGTCAAGCATCCAGAAAGGTAAGCATTCCAAAACAAACCCCTATTCTGGTGAAAATTGCTACCTAAGCCGAACTAGTGAATAGAACTCTTCAACAGAAAACAAGGAAACTAGTATGACGTCATACGTCACCGCGCCGCTGTCTGCGCAGCTCCCCCCTCCCCGGGAGGGGGAAGGGGGAGCCCCAGACCTCCCACGCCGGCTATCCACCCATCAGTTCTGAGGCTGGATGTCAAAACACGCGAAAAACGCCGACCGGAGGGAGGGAGGGTTGCCGGGGAGCCTCCGGGTCTCACCCAGAAAATGGCGTTTCATTACATTCAACGCTGGTTTTCTGGGGGGAGCCCCGTCGGCTCCCCGGAGCTAACTACCCACAGAGGAAGGTCAAAGGGACAAAACCGGGCGGCGGACACCACGCACCCCCCAAGGAGGCGAGACAACCAGCAGCAAACGCCAACCCAAGGCGCCACAGCCCCAAAAATCCCGGGAACAACACGAGAACCACGAGCAGCAAGGCCCCTGCACGAACACCAAAAACCATGCCCGAAAGACTGCAAGGCCACGTCGCCCAGACGGCAGCGAGAGCAGCGAAGCCACGAACGCCACAGGCATGAGGGAAGAACACACGCAGCTTAGCCGCAAGAACACGGCTGACCACCCGGGACACCATCACCCGCGAACCGGGAAGAACAGAACCGGATCAACGCAAAACGCGCTCCGAACCCAAACGCCGTGGCACGCAAACAACAGCGGAGGGCCGCCACTGAACACAAAAACGACACACCCCCGGCCCGACCAACGAAGCACCAACAAACCCTGGACCCCTCCAGAATGCAGCAGCCCCACCCCGCGCCAGAAAAGATGGAGACTGCTGCCATCAAACAACCAAAACGCTAAAACCGAATGAGCAAGAAAACTCAGCGAACCGACCCCCAGAGGCAAAGGCCCAAAGGAAAGAGCCGACGAAAAAACACACCGGAACCGAAGGGGCACTACCAACCGAGGAGAAGACAGAGCACGCTGACCAGAGACCAGGATGGTGCAAGCGGCGCACGAACAGGCCGGAGGTGAAATGACGCACAAGACAGCTGACTAACGGTGCAGAAGCAACACCAAGACCGAAAGCAAGCTGAAGCGGCTCCGCCTGCGCCGCACGAAAAGAGGCGACAGTATGTGGCAAGACGACGGCCCCCAACCCCCACTAGAAAACCAAGCTAACAAGAGGAACCACCTAAGAAGGGACAGGAAAAGGAAGGACCGCCAAAATACCCCATACTGCCGCCAAGAGAAGCACGCAGGTGGGACACCTACCACGAAGCCACTCGACCACCAACCGGAGGCAAGACCACGAGGCAGAACATAAGCAGCCCCGCCAAGGCCCCCCCGAGCCCAGGAAAAAGGCGGAGCCGCGAGAAGATCTCGGGCGCGACCACCGAAACCCAGGCGGTACAAGGAGATGGAACGTCTGCCGAACAGAAAAACTCCGAAGCATGCAAGCCCGCCAGGAGTTCAGAAACGACGGGTCCGACGCGAGACATCGCAAGAAACCCCCCCCCCCCCAAAAAAAAAACAACCGGCAGTGCAAGCTAGGAAAACCAAAGAAGGCGGAAGGGTCGCCGCCAGAACAGGACCCGAACCAAGGGGCACGAACAACTGCAACAGACCGAGACAAAGAAGCACATCACAGGACACAGGCTGACCAACGCCTAAGAACACACGCAGAACATCCCTGCTGCAGAGGAGGCAGGAAGAAAGAGCAGAAGCACAAAAAAAAAAAAAAAAAAAAAAAAAAAAAACAGAACAACAACCAGGGGTGGACAATCAGGCAGGGACAAAAACCCCACGCAATCCCCAGGCACAAAACGGCAGCAAAGTGCCACTCCACAACCGGACACAGGAACAAGGACACGCCACCGTGAAACACGGTACCAATGCACACGTGCAGCAGCAGCAACAGGCACCACTGCAACATGCAACATGTAAATAGCAACTCCCCTCTGCAAAGGCAGAGAACGGAGCAAGCAGACCCCAGACAGGGCCAACGGAGATACGACAAAACCCTGCAGGCCCAGAAACCTGCACCAGGCGACCGACGGCGGAGAAACCCCGCTCGATACCTGCTGGATGAGGTACTGGGAGCTCTTTTACACTTCAAGCCCGGCCCAAGGTCAGGCCAGACCGGCCAGAGGATGGCCCACCAGGCAGCTGCTAGGAGCAGTCCACCGGCCCACATACCCCCACAACCAGGACGGGCCGGAACTGCCATACGAAAACAGGCCAGTGCGCCCTGGAAGTCCACGGACGAACCAGCAAGAAGGCTTATGCTCGCAAGTAGGTCGTGTAACAAGCACAGACCACTGATGGTAATACAGTGTTCCCCAAAAGTGCCAATAGCACCACTGCACTCCACTGGTACTATCCCGCAAGTTCTACCAGATAGGCGGGACCCAAGAGCCAGAGCTCAAATCCTGCAAGCACAGCCAGGAGCCTCACCAGGTGAGTACAGAACCAACCCTACAACCCCCACACCTCACAACATTAAAAAAGGAGGGTCCCCTGAATGACTCCAGCATGGGTTGGACATGCACATGAGGGGGACAGGAAGGGGTGATAAAGGGACAGTCACTGGTGTGCGAACGGTCTCAGTCGTACAAAAATATACCTAAATAAAGACAGGTATATAAACACCGCCGCATCCAGCACCCGGCCAAAAGACGCCAGACCGCAGAAACTCACCTGGCGAATGGTGGCTCGAACTTGACACGACTCAACCATGCCCAGAAGAACTTGGGAGCACCGCCAGGTGAAGACGCCAGAGCCGGACCCTGCCGGACCCGCAGGAGAACAGGGAGAGGCGAAGGAGGCGGACCACACCCATGACACAGGGAAAACCGCGGTGTCCTCCCCACAACTGGGAACCAGGACACCCCCGGCCCGAAGGGGCACATACCGCAGCCAGGGAGAAGAACGAGAGGCGAAGCACTGTAGCAAAAAGGGCGCAAAACCCCAGCACTGAAACACCGCCCAGACCAAAACAAACTCCACGGCGCATGCGCATAACACGCTGGCCGAACCACACACCCTCCTTGCGGGAAGGCGCCAGCCAGGACTATTGCACGAGAAAAGGAGCCAAAAGAGGAAGCAGGAACAATAAAACCGGCCAAAGAAGCAAAGAGCCCCCCCCAAAAAAAAAAGGAACCCAACCGGGCGACAAGTAGCCCAACCGGGCGACAAGTAGCCCAACCGGGCGACAAGTAGCCCAACCGGGCGACAAGTAGCCCAACCGGGCAACAAGTAGCCCAACAGGGCGAAAAGGAGCCCAACAGGGCAACAAGTAGCCCAACAGGGCGACAAGTAGCCCAACAGGGCGACAAGTACTAGGAGCCGACAGACGTTCCAATAATGCGGGAAGTAGCGAAAAACCTTCCCGTACCCTCGAGAACACAGAAGCCAACACTAGTCCCGAAGGCACACAAAGGCGCAGGCGCACCCGAGATCAGAAGTCACGCAGAACCCCATCGAACGGGGAAACATGACAAAAACACCGTCCCAAAAAGCGGGGGAGGAAACATCCACCCACAGGACGGAACCAACCGACTCAAAGGCCAAGGAACCGAGCCCGGGGAGGGGCCGACGTCCAACAGCACGTACGGCGAGTGGGGAGGAAAGACCCCACTCCGCGTAACCACAAGCCCCGCCTAGAGGGGGATAAAAACCCCCACGGGGTCTAACGGGGCCAAGGCCCCCCCAAGTCAGCCCCTCCCCAGCCCCGGGAACCTACACGACAGGCCCCGGGGCCGAGCCGTTCCCCCAAAGCCCCGGCCGTACCAGAAAACCGGGGCAGCCGTGAAAACACTAAGGAAGGGAGCCCACTGGCAGACTCATACAACACGGCTGGAGGAACAGGCCCAAATGCCCCCGTCACTACCCCGGAAGGGGAATTCCCCGAGACTGCCCGAGTCTCAACACCACCAAACACCCCGCCCTGAACCTACAGACGGTAAGGAACCGGATGCAGGCAGGAAGGGTGAACCAGGGGAAAGACAAGGGGGCGTGGATGGAACCGAAGCAACCAACACCCCCAAGTTCCAAAACGAACTACAACGGGGCAGCCCCGGGGCTCCCGGGGAGGAAACCACGAGAACGTTGCCACCACCAAGGCTCAAGTGCAACGCTCCTGCTGCCTGCACCCGCTTTGTTAGCACAACTGGGTAACCGAGCCACAACGAGCAACCAAACTCGCAGGACACCGGGTCGAAGGTGTCACCGACCCCACAGGCAGCAGACGGAGGCAAAACAGAGAGTCACCCAGAGACAAAAGGTGAGAGCAACCCTTAAACTCGCTGGAAGCGAGGGGGGGCTCTGGGGTCACATCCATCGGACCCGTGCGCCCCCAGGGGTTTCCCAGGGTCCCGAGCGTTTACTTTAAGAGGACTCGTGCTCAGGTAATCCCAGGCAGGGTATTGCTAACCGGCACCCAAGCTACCAAACAACTTTCTAAGAGCTGAACCCCCGGGACGTGTACACTCACGGGGACCTAGCAGGGGGTACCACCAGAAATACTCAGAACACAAGGGACACAAGGGGCAAGAACGAAGGCAGACCCCCCCACCAGGTATATAAACAAAAGAAAAAGAAAACCCTGCAAGAGGACAGCGTACCCAAGCGGAACAGAGCCGGCCGCTATGATTGGTAAAGACAAGCTGCACAATACCCCGCGCCCCACCAGTGCAAACACTGCCCCTTACTCTAAGGCGAACAAGGGAGACAGAACACCCGAGCACACAAAGAGCGGCCGAAAACCAAGCAGTAAACGGCCAAGCAGGGGCAGGATCCAAGGAACTTGTGGAAGGTGGCCCCAAGCCCCAAGGGCAGTACTTACAGGGCACCTAGGGAAGGGAACCCTAGGCGCATGCAGCCCGAGTACTGAAGAATCACTCCCGGCTCACGCACCACCTAGAAAACAGACACCACACTCTAGGTACAGTGCTGAAACAACCACTGGAGCCGGAGCACATAACCATTGCCTATAGCATCAGCCAAAGAACTGATGGGTGGATAGCTGGCGTGGGAGGTCTGGGGCTCCCCCTTCCCCCTCCCGGGGAGGGGGGAGCTGCGCAGACAGCGGCGCGGTGACGTATGACGTCATACTAGTTTCCTTGTTTTCTGTTGAAGAGTTCTATTCACTAGTTCGGCTTAGGTAGCAATTTTCACCAGAATAGGGGTTTGTTTTGGAATGCTTACCTTTCTGGATGCTTGACCCGGTCGATGGCAGACATAGAATGCTTCCAACCACACGGGGGTTTCTATAGGCCATTGCTCCCCTTGCCTCTCTGAGGGGGCCAGGTTCTGGCTCGTGGTCCCCGGTAGGCCCTAGAACTCCATACACATGACTGATGCCAAAGTCTGACATTAGCATATCAGCCGGTAAAGCTCCGGGGAGCCGACGGGGCTCCCCCCAGAAAGATATTATTTTTCGTGCTTGGGGGAAAATTCGACTACTTATCCAGACACGACTACATATCCAACCACAGTTGGACCCGAGGTGTATGGGTGATAGGATGTTGAGGTTATATATACACTGTATATACCTATCAACATATGTGTATGGTACTATGGTGAGCATAAAATAACAAGAGTGGCCACGACATAGCAGCCAGCAGACTACCTCCCTCCTTCCCTTCAACACCCACTCACCAACATTCCTTCTCCTACCATACTGTTATTGTTTTTATTACACTATTCACACACACATTATATACTGTATAAATACCTACACGTTTCATTCACCATAACTATATAACTAAGCTGGTATGGTGCCCAGACAGCATAGTGGCCACCATACACTGCATGAACACGTCACACAGCAGCCACCAGACAATGCTAGGAGATGGCACCACCTCCCTCGCCAAAATGGCTCCTCCCAACACACTCCTTTTGCTGTTTTTGCACTCTATACACACGTTATATGTATCTACATTTGTGTTCACCATAGCGAACCACTAAGTTGGTATGGTGAGTCCAAACATCAAGAGTGGGCTGCCACACACAGCCAGCCCTCCCTCACTCCAACACTTAACTCGCCAACATTCCTCCTCCCACAATATTGTTTGTGGTTTTATTACACTATATACACATGTTATATATAAGTATCTACATTTTTATTCACCATAACTGTACAACTAAGCTGGTATGGTGTCCAAATAACATAGTTGCAACAAAAAACTGCATGATATGTCACACAGCAGTCAGCAGACGCGACCCACCTACCTCACCAAAATGGCTCCTCCTAACATACTCCTTTTGCTGTTATACACATTTTATATGGAAGTATCTACATTTGTGTTCACCATAGCGAGCCACTAAGCTGGTATATTGAGTCTAGACAATAGCAGGTTGCCACATAGAGTTAGCAGACGACGCTACCTCTCCCTCCCTTCCTCACCAACAATACTCCTCCTCCCACATCGCTAATTCTCACCACAGTCCTGCTATTATCAGAATCCTGGTCACTAAATCCTGTAAATGAATAATTTCCCCGTGTTTATTTTGTAAAGGAACATGAGAAAATGTTTGAAGAATCTTAGCTGGACGCAATAATAGCATTGTGCTGTGGCTAGCGCTGTGAACATCTTGAACAGCATTGATTCACCGATATCTGAGCATTGTACACAGACATTATCACACTCGGGCTCTTCTGTAATACAATCATGGCTAAATAATACCAGTTACATGTATATTTTGACATTTTTAGGCGATATTGTGATCACAAGCTGAACAGCAGTGCAGTTAACTCATGCTGTGTGCACCAGCCTTGGTTGTTCACTCAGTACTGAGGCTCTCACACCCGGGAATGTTGCCCACGATTTAAAAAAAAAAAACAGCGTTGAATGTAATGAAACGCCATTTTCTGGGTGAGCCCCGGAGGCTCCCTGGAGCTTATCGGGCTAATGTATGTTATATTAGACCGGGACATTAGCTAAGGAGTTCAGACCTACCAGGGACCAGCGCCAGAACCTGGCCCCTTCAGAGAGGTTTCAGGGAGCAATGGCCCTGGAAAACCCCTTTGTGGTTGGGGTTATCCTTATCTGCCATCAACCGGGGTTAGGCACCCAGAAAGGTAGGTATAACAAAACAAACCCCACATGGTAAAAAACTAAAACAAAAAACCAAACAGAGAGGTAGAAACTCCCTACAATCACAAGGAAACAAGCAAACTAGCAAACATCACACTTTACTGCCGCGCCGATCAGTCCGCGCAGCCCTCCCCCGCACCGAGAGGGGGAGGGGGGAGCCCCGGACCTACTGCGCCAGTTGCCAAGCTTCAGTTTGGAAGCTAAGCTTCAACCAACGCGAAAAAACAACCGACCGGTGGGAGGGAGGGTTGCCAGGGAGCCTCCGGGGCTCACCCAGAAAATGGTGTTTCATTACATACAACGCTGGTTTTCTGTGGGGAGCCCCTACGGCTCCCTGGAGCTTCATACCCAAAGAGAAGGAAAAGAAAGGGCCAACACGGGAGGCGGCCGCCACAAACTCTGCAACGCAAAGCCAAGACAACAGGTCGCAAACTGCGACTCAAGGCAGCAAGAACGCACAGGAGCAGATGCGCATAAAGAATGGGCGGCCAAGAACCTGTGCGACCCTCAAATCCCTGCGCCCGAAATGAACCCTAGACGTCGCCAACACAGCAGCAAAAGCTGCAAACGTCTGAACAGCATGGGCACAAAGACAGACCGCAGGCTGGAAGAATGAAAAACTCTGTGGACGACCTAGGAGACCCAAGCCTAGAAAACAGGGAACGAGGGAGAACCGGATCAACCACAGCGCATCCCCAGAAACGGTACGCAGGCAACGGCAAAAACACAACCGGACAACACAGGACGCACCCCCGGCCAAACCAATCAAGCATTAATAACCCAAGAACCCCTCCGGAAAGCAGCCGTCTCGACCGTCGCCAGGACGGAGAAAGGCTGCACACGTACAAATCTTCCACCAGTACCAAAGAGCAGAAACCTGAACCGAAGGGGCTACCACAAACTGAGAAGATAAGAAAGCACCCTGATGAAGGACCAGGATGGCTCAGGCGACGCATGAGCAGGCCGCAGGTGAAACAAAACACGAGAAAGCATACGAAACGTCATACTGTCGCCAAGACGAAGCTCGCAGGTGGGACACCGTCAACAAAGCCACCTGAACACCACAGAGATGGCGATACCCACGTCAAAATACCAGAGGCGAAGAGCCGAGGCAGAAGGCCGAACCAGTCACGTACAGGATCGATTCGACCAGCCGAAAGAGGCGGAGCCGTGGGAAAACACCCCGGGTTCGAACACCTATCAAGCAGCGTCTGAAAATAAGGCTGGGCCGGCCACCAAGGAACCATAAGGACTGCTCTCGTGGGAATGGGCTGCAACCGAGCCAGAACCCGAAGCAACAGCTGGACCGGGAGAAGAGGAACAGGTACCCCCACCTTGACCAGTCCTGCCGAAAAGCATCCACCGTGAATGCCTCGCAGGTGGGAAAGGGCGCCACATAAAATGGGCGATGCCTAGACCACGCCAACTCGAAGACATCTACGCCCAGGAGTCCATACGTCCGACAGAGCCAACAAAATGAGTCGGCGACTGACTGGCCAATCCGCAAAGAGAGGAATGAACTGGGACAGCTGTCCGCCAGGACGCATGACACACCCCGGACATGAACCTCATGGTTAGCCAAACCCCTGTGGTTCCGGCAAGAACCGCCAGAGAACAGTCCGAACAGAGCTGAATGGTAGAGCACCGAGTGACCCAAACCCTCCGAAGCGCAAACCAGACAGCCACGAACTCCCGAACCATGCTGTGAGCCCGACGGACGGACAGACTCCACCAACCTCGGCCGACCTGGTGAGCACTGGTCACAAAGCCCCAGCCGAAAGATGACCTGTCCGTGAACACATCGAGCGAAGGCTCGGGGAGGTGCCAAGGCACGGAACCCCGAAAACCCCAAAGAGGAAGCTGGTGACGCAGCACCAACACAAGATCCCCGGAGGAACGAACCCAACGAATGCAAGAGGCGGAAGGGGAGTCTCCAAAGGAACCAAACAGACGCCGAAGCCAAACCCGACTCAGCGGGCAGACCAGCACGTCTTAGTTCAGACTCCTGCACAACTGCTCAAGCAACCACTGAGCAACCCGGGACCCCCTCATGTACAACCGAAGGCGGGACCACAGCCACAGTAACACTTCTGGAGGGAAAGACAACGAGTGGCCCAATAGCCCTAAACAAGGCCCAGGTCCGAACCCGGGACGGAAACAGATGAAATGGCCTCCAGATCACCAGGAAACTAAACCCGGCGATCTGGAAAGAACCACACCCCTGGCGAGCAGACAAGCGGACTGACTGGGAGCCCACACCAGCCAGTCATCGAAGTAGGCCAAACACCAAATCTCAGACTCAGACAGGGCACCAAGATCCGGTAAAGATGCAAAAAAATATATACCAAGTGTCCATTACAAAATAGGGAAGGCAACAAAAGCAGCAAGCCTGAAGCCCCACCACCAACTGTGCCAGTCCCAGAAAACTGGAGAGGAACGTGCCAAGAAGTGACTTCGAGGTCCAGAGCCACCATCCAGGCACCCGGCCCCAACAGAAGCCGGACAGGAAACAACAGTCCCCCGAGGAGGGCATAGAATCCAGGGCGCAGACTGAAGAAGTCCAGAAGAACTGCAGATGCGAAAGGCCCATGACTGCAATGGAGCAGACAGGAACCCCAGAAGGATGGGGCGGATCGACCATGTCCAACGCACCCACCAAGATGACATGACGAAGTGCAGGGGAAGAAACCCACCCCGCCAGCTCTGAACCCCCCCCCCCCCCAAAGGGGGAGAAGCCGTCTACCTACACTACCAGAGGCCGGAAGACAACCAAAAGCGTCCACCAACAGTGGGACCATGCGAGAGTCAACAGAGCAAGCTGCTCCCCCAGCGCCCCGTCAACAGAGTAGGGAACAGAACCCCTTCCGAAAGAAAAAGTACACATACATATACACATTATGTATATACACATACATATACATATACACAAACACACAAGATATGTTACACACACGTGTGTAAACCCATGCGCACACACACAGCGTACACATGCACATGCGTACACACACACGTGTGTGTTTAGGAAGTGATGTGGTGGAGGCTGGCTCCATACACAATTTCAAGTGTAGATATGATAGAGCCCAATGGGCTCAGAAATCTGTACACCTGATGAATGACGGTTGAGAGGCGGAACCAAAGAGCCAGAGCTCAAACCCCGCAAACACAAGCTAGGTGAGTACATACATTGGAAAAGAATAGTACCAGTCGCCGACCAGTGGGCAGAGAGCACCATGCCGGCCAGGCAAAGAAGGCACAAAACTGCATCAAAAGGCCCACCTCGACAGCAAAATCTCAAAATCCCAGCACGACCACAACATGTGCCAAGACCCAAAAAGATCAGTCTGCAAGCCAGGAAGACCCCGGAACCCCAGAAGGCAGAACCGGGTCACACTGAGGAAACAAAGCCCCTGAACCCACAAAGGGGGCCCAAGAGGAAGAAACCTCCGGAACGAAACCAAAGAAACCAAAGGAACCCAGAATCGAACCAGGGGGAGCCCAAACCACCACATTTGCCGGCGGAGAACACAACAGAAGGCAAAGCACAGATCCCAGACAGAACCCCCTGGGAAAACTGTCATAACAGACCGAGAAACCGAGGGACAAGGTGTGGGAACAAGCATACCAGCTAGGGGACACTGAGTCCAAACCCAAAGGCCCAGACCCAAAACAGACAAAATGGAAAACCTGGTGTAAAATCAACACCCAAACGTTCCCAGAGGAACAGGCAACGGGCAGAAAACACCAGAAAAGCAAAGAAACGACAACAGGAGAATAAAACCCCCTGAAAAAAAGTGAAAACTCACCCCAGAAGCTCGCTCGCACACCCAGTCGCATGTAAATAAACCAGCAACGCCGCCCTGGTGGCCACACCGAGAAACCGGCAGACGAAAATGGCCGCCAGCAGGGGCTGTGGCTGACGCTAAAAATACAAAAAACACTGCCATGCAAAAGTGGGAAGCAAGCAGACCGGATGGGCGAAAAACGCCGCCCAACAGCAGAAAACCCAGGCAGGGGCAAACCGCCCCAGAACTGCTAGCAGGCATCCCCCACAGCCCCGGGAACCAACAACAGAGGCTCCGGGGCAGAGCCGTCCTCCAAGCCCTCCGCCCTTAAAGAAAAGCAAGAGTCCATGGGAAAGGCAGCAAGAAAGGGCCGCTGGTAAGACCCAGAAGCCTTGGCAGGAGAAACTGGCTCGACAAACCTCCGTCCCCCCAACCCAAACAGGACAGCCCCCGAAAACCGCCCGAGTCTCGGCCCCAACTAAACCCTGCCCCGACCCCGAAACCCACAGACAGTCCAGAGCTGGGAACAGGGAGGGAAAGGGGCGAACAGCACCTAATCAAACGGGGCGGCCTCGGAGCATCCGAGTGGGAAACCAACCTAGTATGTTGCGGCAACCTAACCTAGCTTGCAACACGGATGCCGCCTGTACTCTGAACAGTAATAACATCAGGAGAGTACTGGAGAACAAGCAGAGAATCTCTCGCAAGACTCCGGGTCAAGGTGTCAGTGACCCAACAGGCAGCATGACGGAGGTAAAAGTGGCGACTGTCACCCGGAGACAAGGACACAGCAACCAATGATCCTGTACAAGACGGGTTGGAACCCGGAAGACACATTCAACGGTCCCCCGAGCCCAGACAGGGGTTTCCAGGGCCCGTAGGGGTAACAACTACGGGAAGCCTGGGCAAGGTGTTGCTAACCGGTTAAGAAACCCAAACATAACAAGAGGGTAGAGGATAGCACTGAAAACCCCTGCGACGTGTACAATCACAGGGCCTAGCAGAGGGCCGCCAAACACTACCAGTGGAACTATAGCCACACTAGGCAGACCCCCACCAGGCATGAAAATAAAAACAAAAGAAAAACCCCACAAAAGTACACCGTCACCAGAGGCAACAGGAACCGGCCGCCGCTTAGGGGGCAGGCTGTGCAACACCTTGACACCCTAACCAGCACAATACCAATCCCTACCCAGGGCCAAACAAGGGCCCCAAGCCCCAGCTGGCCCCAAGGGCGAGGCAAATGCCGAGCAGCAAGAACCTCTACGGGAACGGTTCCCGAACGCCCCAGGGAAGATTAACCCTGTTACGCAAGGGCAGTACTCACAGGGCGCTTAGGGAAGTCAACCACTAAGCGCATGCAGCCCTGGCACTGATGAGGTACTCCTGGCCACCGCACAACACAACACAGCAGTGAACGCCACACAAGGCAAACACCGCCTAGGAAACTGAGGCCAGAGAAGCATCTATCCCGGTTCACATTGGCTTACGAACTGAAACTTGGCAGCCGGCACGGTAGGTCCGGGGCTCCCCCTCCCCCTCTCGGGGCGGGGGAGGGCTGCGCGGATGATCGGCGCGGCAGTAAAGTGTGATGTTTGCTTGTTTGCTTGTTTCCTTGTGATTGTAGGGAGTTTCTACCCCTCTGTTTGGTTTTTTGCTTTAGTTTTTTACCATGTGGGGTTTGTTTTGTTATGCCTACCTTTCTGGGTACCTGACCCCGGTCGATGGCAGATAAGGAAAACCCCAACCACAAAGGGGTTTTCCAGGGCCATTGCTCCCTGAAACCTCTCTGAAGGGGCCAGGTTCTGGAGCTGGTCCTTGGTAGGTCTGAACTCCTTAGCTAATGTCCAGGTCTAATATAACATACATTAGCCCGATAAGCTCCAGGGAGCCGTAGGGGCTCCCCACAGAAAATGGTGTCTGTTTACTAGAGCCCTAAGGAAGCTGATATGAACCCCGTGTAGCTGCGGGAGTTTTAAATGCTAAGCTATACCTACGATCGCCCTGAGGCCTCTGCGCACCCCCCCCCCCCCCAATCTAGCGCCTCAAAGCGTTCTGCGCAGTGCAATTGTTAACATAAAAGTTGTTATTATATATCATGCTATGGGTCACAAGAAAGTCAGTGGTAAAGTTTAACCTAAGAAAATAGTTGTGAGGATGACGATAATAAAAAAGCTAGTGTTGAATGTAATGAAACACCATTTTCTGGGTTGAGCTCTGGAGGCTCCCTGCAGCTAACAGACTGATATCCATTACATTAGTCTAGAGCATCAATTAATAGAAATTCTTTGCCTACCGGGAACCACGAGCCAGAACCTGGTTCCCTCAAAGAGGAAATGGGAGCAATCGCTTATGAACACCCCACTTTGTGAGATTATAGTCATGTCTGCCATCGACCTGGGATGCCACCCAGAAAGATAGGAGGACCATTACAAACCTCAACTGGTAAAATATTGCAACCTAAGATTGAACAGAGCCCAAGAACTCCTCCCAAGAGGAAACGACAAACAAGTAAATGTCCACTCAAACAGCGCATGCGCTCATTGGTGGCCCCCCTCCCCCAGAGGGAGAAGGGGCCCTGTAGATTGATGACACTGCCGACTGGTGTGAGGGTGGCAGGGAGCCTCCGGGGCTAAACCTAGAAAATGCCTTTTCATTACATTCGACGCTGGCTTTCGGGGGGGGGGGGGGCCCTGTCGGCTCCTTGCAGCTATATACCCACAGATAAGTAAAAAAATCAGCGTTGAATGTAATGAAACGCCATTTTCTGGGTGAGACCCGGAGGCTCCCCGGAGCTTTACCGGCTGATATGCTAATGTCAGACTTTGGCATCAGTCATGTGTATGGAGTTCTAGGGCCTACCGGGGACCACGAGCCAGAACCTGGCCCCCTCAGAGAGGCAAGGGGAGCAATGGCCTATAGAAACCCCCGTGTGGTTGGAAGCATTCTATGTCTGCCATCGACCGGGTCAAGCATCCAGAAAGGTAAGCAATCCAAAACAAAACCCTATTCTGGTGAAAATTGCTACCTAAGCCGAACTAGTGGATAGAACTCTTCAACAGAAAACAAGGAAACTAGTATGACGTCATACGTCACCGCGCCGCTGTCTGCGCAGCTCCCCCCTCCCCGGGAGGGGGAAGGGGGAGCCCCAGACCTCCCACGCCGGCTATCCACCCATCAGTTCTGAGGCTGGATGTCAAAACACGCAAAAAACGCCGACCGGAGGGAGGGAGGGTTGCCGGGGAGCCTCCGGGTCTCACCCAGAAAATGGCGTTTCATTACATTCAACGCTGGTTTTCTGGCGGGAGCCCCGTCGGCTCCCCGGAGCTAACTACCCACAGAGGAAGGTCAAAGGGACAAAACCGGGAGGCGGACACCACGCACCCCCCAAGGAGGCGAGACAACCGGCAGCAAACGCCAACCCAAGGCGCCACAGCCCCGAAAATCCCGGGAACAACACGAGAACCACAAGCAGCAAGGCCCCTGCACGAACACCAAAAATCCATGCCCGAAAGACTGCAAGGCCACGTCGCCCAGACGGCAGCGAGAGCAGCGAAGCCACGAATGCCACAGGCATGAGGGAAGAACACAGGCAGCTTAGCCGCAAGAACACGGTTGACCACCCGGGACACCATCACCCGCGAACCGGGAAGAACAGAACCGGATCAACGCAAAACGCGCTCCGGACCCAAACGCCGTGGCACGCAAACAACAGCGGAGGGCCGACACTGAACACAAAAACGACACACCCCCGGCCCGACCAACGAAGCACCAACAAACCCTGGACCCCTCCAGAATGCAGCAGCCCCACCCCGCGCCAGAAAAGATGGAGACTGCTGCCATCAAACAACCAAAACGCTAAAACCGAAGGAGCAAGAAAACTCAGCGAACCGACCCCCAGAGGCAAAGGCCCAAAGGAAAGAGCCGACGAAAAAACACACCGGAACCGAAGGGGCACTACCAACCGAGGAGAAGATAGAGCACGCTGACCAGAGACCAGGATGGTGCAAGCGGCACACGAACAGGCCGGAGGTGAAACGACGCACAAGACAGCTGACTAACGGTGCAGAAGCAACACCAAGACCGAAAGCAAGCTGAAGCGGCTCCACCTGCGCTGCACGAAAAGAGGCGACAGTATGTGGCAAGACGACGGCCAACAACCCCCACTAGAAAACCAAGCCGAGAGTAAACCAAGCTAACAAGAGTAACCACCTAAGAAGGGACAGGAAAAGGAAGGACCGCCAAAATACCCATACTGCCGCCAAGAGAAGCACGCAGGTGGGACACCTACCACGAAGCCACCCGACCACCAACCGGAGGCGAGACCACGAGGCAGAACATAAGCAGCCCCGACAAGGCCCCCCCCCCCCGAGCCCAGGAAAAAGGCGGAGCCGCGAGAAGATCTCGGGCGCGACCACCGAAACCCAGGCGGCACAAGGAGATGGAACGTCTGCCGAACAGAAAAACTCCCCAAAGCATGCAAGCCCGCCAGGAGTTCAGAAACGACGGGTCCAACGCGAGACATCGCAAGAAACCCCCCCCCCCCCCAAAAAAAAAAAAAACAACCGGCAGGGCAAGCTAGGAAAACCAAAGAAGGCGGAAGGGTCGCCGCCAGAACAGGACCCGAACCAAGGGGCACGAACAACTGCAATAGACCGAGACAAAGAAGCACATCACAGGAAACAGGCTGACCAACGCCTAAGAACACACGCAGAACATCCCTGCTGCAGAGGAGGCAGGAAGAAAGAGCAGAAGCACAAAAAACCCCAGGAGAACAACCAGGGGTGGACAATCAGGCAGGGACAAAAACCCCATGCAATCCCAAGGCACAAAACGGCAGCAAAGTGCCACTCCACAACCGGACACAGGAACAAGGACACGCCACCGTGAAACACGGTACCAATGCACACTTGCAGCAGCAGCAACAGGCACCACTGCAACATGCAACATGTAAATAGCAACTCCCTTCTGCAAAGGCAGAGAACGGAGCAGGCAGACCCCAGACAGGGCCAACGGAGACACGACAAAACCCTGCAGGCCCAGAAACCTGCACCAGGCGACCGACGGCGGAGAAACCCCGCTCGATACCTGCTGGATGAGGTACTGGGAGCTCTTTTACACCTGAAGCCCGGCCCAAGGTCAGGCCAGACCGGCCAGAGGATGGCCCACCAGGCAGCTGCTAGGAGCAGTCCACCGGCCCACATACCCCCACAACCAGGACGGGCCGGAACTGCTATACGAAAACAGGCCAGTGCGCCCTGGAAGTCCACGGACGAACCAGCAAGAAGGCTTATGCTCGCAAGTAGGTCGTGTAACAAGCACAGACCACTGATGGTAATACAGTGTTTCCCAAAAGTGCCAATAGCACCACTGCACTCCACTGGTACTATCCCGCAAGTTCTACCAGATAGGCGGGACCCAAGAGCCAGAGCTCAAATCCTGCAAGCACAGCCAGGAGCCTCACCAGGTGAGTACAGAACCAACCCTACAACCCCCACACCTCACAACATTAAAAAAGGAGGGTCCCCTGAATGACTCCAGCATGGGTTGGACATGCACATGAGGGGGACAGGAAGGGGTGATAAAGGGACAGTCACTGGTGTGCGAACGGTCTCAGTCGTACAAAAATATACCTAAATAAAGACAGGTATATAAACACCGCCGCATCCAGCGCCCGGCCAAAAGACGCCAGACCGCAGAAACTCACCTGGCGAATGGTGGCACGAACTTGACACGACTCAACCGTGCCCAGAAGAACTTGGGAGCACCGCCAGGTGAAGACGCCAGAGCCGGACCCTGCCGGACCCGCAGGAGAGCAGGGAGAGGCGAAGGAGACGGTCCACACGCATGACACAGGGAAAACCGCGGTGTCCTCCCCACAACTGGGAACCAGGACACCCCCGGAGCGAAGGGGCACATACCACAGCCAGGGAGAAGAACGAGAGGCGAAGCACTGTAGCAAAAAAAGGGCGCAAAACCCCAGCACTGAAACACCGCCCAGACCAAAACAAACTCCACGGCGCATGCGCATAACACGCTGGCCGAACCGCACACCCTCCCTGCGGGAAGGCGCCAGCCACGACTACTGCACAAGAAAAGTAGCCAAAAGAGGAAGCAGGAACAATAAAACCGGCCAAAGAAGCAAAGAGCCCAAAAAGGAACCCAACCGGGCGACAAGTAGCCCAACCGGGCGACAAGTAGCCCAACCGGGCGACACGTAGCCCAACTGGGCGACAAGTAGCCCAACAGGGCGACAAGTAGCCCAACAGGGCGACAAGTAGCCCAACAGGGCGACAAGTAGCCCAACAGGGCGACAAGTACGAGGAGCCAACAGACGTTCCAATAATGCGGGAAGTAGCGAAAAACCTTCCCGTACCCTCGAGAACACAGAAGCCAACACTAGTCCCGAAAGCACACGAAGGCGCAGGCGCACCCGAGATCAGAAGTCACGCAGAACCCCATCGAACGGGGAAACATGACAAAAACACCGTCCCAAAAACGGGGGAGGAAACATCCACCCACAGGACGGAACCAACCGACTCAAAGGCCAAGGAACCGAGCCCGGGGAGGGGCCGACATCCAACAGCACGTATGGCGAGTGGGGAGGAAAGACCCCACTCCGCGTAACCACAAGCCCCGCCTAGAGGGGGATAAAAACCCCCACGGGGTCTAACGGGGCCAAGGCCCCCCCAAGTCAGCCCCTCCCCAGCCCCGGGAACCTACACGACAGGCCCCGGGGCCGAGCCGTTCCCCCAAAGCCCCGGCCGTACCAGAAAACCGGGGCAGCCGTGAAAACACTAAGGAAGGGAGCCCACTGGCAGACTCATACAACACGGCTGGAGGAACAGGCCCAAATGCCCCCGTCACTACCCCGGAAGGGGAATTCCCCGAGACTGCCCGAGTCTCAACACCACCAAAAACCCCGCCCCGAACCTACAGATGGTAAGGAACCGGATGCAGGCAGGAAGGGTGAACCAGGGGAAAGACAAGGGGGCGTGGATGGAACCGAAGCAACCAACACCCCCAAGTCCCAAAACGAACTACAACGGGGCAGCCCCGGGGCTCCCGGGGAGGAAACCACGAGAACGTTGCCACCACCAAGGCTCAAGTGCAACGCCCCTGCTGCCCACACCCGCTTTGTTAGCACAACTGGGTAACCGAGCCACAACGAGCAACCAAACTCGCAGGACTCCGGGTCGAAGGTGTCACCGACCTCACAGGCAGCAGACGGAGGCAAAACAGAGTCACCCAGAGACAAAAGGTGAGAGCAACCCTCAAACTCGCTGGAAGCGAGGGGGGGGACTCTGGGGTCACATCCATCGGACCCGCGCGCCCCCAGGGGTTTCCCAGGGTCCCGAGCGTTTACTTTAAGAGGACTCGCGCTCAGGTAATCCCAGGCAGGGTACTGCTAACCGGCACCCAAAGCTACCAAACAACTTTCTAAGAGCTGAACCCCCGGGACGTGTACACTCACGGGGACCTAGCAGGGGGTACCACCAGAAAATACTCAGAACACAAGGGACACAAGAGGCAAGAACGAAGGCAGACCCCCCCACCAGGTAGATAAACAAAAAGAAAAAGAAAACCCCGCAAGAGGACAGCGTACCCAAGCGGAACAGAGCCGGCCGCTATGATTGGTAAAGACAAGCTGCACAGTACCCCGCGCCCCACCAGTGCAAACACTGCCCCTTACTCTAAGGCGAACAAGGGAGACAGAACACCCGAGCACACAAAGAGCGGCCGAAAACCAAGCAGTAAACGGCCAAGCAGGGGCAGGACCCAAGGAACTTGTGGAAGGTGGTCCCAAGCCCCAAGGGCAGTACTTACAGGGCACCTAGGGAAGGGAACCCTAGGCGCATGCAGCCCGAGTACTGAAGAATCACTCCCGGCTCACGCACCACCTAGAAAATAGACACCACACTCTAGGTACAGTGCTGAAACAACCACTGGAGCCGGAGCACATAACCATTGCCTATAGCATCAGCCGAAGAACTGATGGGTGGATAGCCGGCGTGGGAGGTCTGGGGCTCCCCCTTCCCCCTCCCGGGGAGGGGGGAGCTGCGCAGACAGCGGCGCGGTGACGTATGACGTCATACTAGTTTCCTTGTTTTCTGTTGAAGAGTTCTATCCACTAGTTCAGCTTAGGTAGCAATTTTCACCAGAATAGGGGTTTGTTTTGGAATGCTTACCTTTCTGGATGCTTGACCCGGTCCATGGCAGACATAGAATGCTTCCAACCACACGGGGGTTTCTATAGGCCATTGCTCCCCTTGCCTCTCTGAGGGGGCCAGGTTCTGGCTCGTGGTCCCCGGTAGGCCCTAGAACTCCATACACATGACTGATGCCAAAGTCTGACATTAGCATATCAGCCGGTAAAGCTCCGGGGAGCCGACGGGGCTCCCCCCAGAAAAAATAGATTTACCTGGGAGGCGGCAGCACTGCATGCCTCAAGATGAAGATGGGACAACTGTCTGCAACCGACAGCCCAAGGCCACACAAGGCCACTGAGGGCCCAGAACGTTCACAAGATAACTGGCGCCCAGGACCCTCCCTGTTCAACCTCCAAAACCCCAGTGCCAGAATGTCAACCCAAGACATGTTACCAAAAACTGCAAAATT